>NW_023270454.1:58060912-58215373 GCF_011800145.1 Mirounga leonina
GAAAGAAAGAAAGAAAGAAAGAAAGAAAGAAAGAAAGAAAGAAAGAAGAAAGAGGAAGGAAGGAAGGGAGGGAGGAAGGAAGGAAGGAAGGAAGGAAGGAAGGAAGGAAGGAAGGAAGGAAGGAAGGAAGGAGGAAGGAAGGAAGGAAGGAAGGAAGGAAGGAAGGAAGGAAGGAAGGAAGGAAGAAGGAAGGAAGGAAGGAAGAAGGAAGGAAGGAAGGAAGAGAAAGAAAAAAAAGTAAGAAAAATTTAGAATGGTGAAAAATCTAAGAATCATCTTCATGTGATTAGGTTAAAAAAAGAAATAAATGTAGAAAAGGAATAAATTATTTGGAAACCTGGTCTATTCTAAGCAAACTGGTATGCCACTTCTTATGCATTAAGTCATTTAATCTTCAAGCCAATCCTATGAAGTAGATATTACACCTGCTCACTTCCAAAGGTGCTGAGACAGGTTGATAGTGGATAGGGGCAGCAGCTGTTGTGGTCATGATACTAATAAGAAGAAATATCAGCGAGAGAACACAGCTACCATCCAATTAGTGACACCAGTGCCGGGGACAGTGCCAGAGCCTTGAATGAATTTAATGAAATTATTAATTTTAATTAATATAAATTAACTTAATAATTATTAATTTTAATAAAATTTTCAAAAGAAAGCCTCTAGTGGAAGAAGTGAACTGAAACTAGAACCTCAGGGCACAGGCAATTTTGAGGAATGGGAAAAAAGGGGAGTCAGCAAAACAATGGGGTCTAATGATTTGAAAGAAAAAGACAACCACACAAACACTGTCCCATAATAAACAAGAAAAAGGAGAGTTTCAGGAAAGGAAATATTGAAAGCTGCAAGGAAATTGAGGAAAATATGACTGAGATCGTTAATGACTTAATCTTGGACTTTCCCAAATTACAGTGCTGGCCAACTCCACCTTCTGCCTTGAGCATTCTTGTAAGTTTTGGGGTCCTGGCTAAAAACTGTTTTCTCCATTTGGGCTCAAAATGTTTATTTGTACTTAGTAATGTTCCTTCTCACTTCACAGATTTGGCAAAATAAGACTTAATTCTTTCCATTTTGCAACATTCAATTACAATTACCACATACAAGCACACACACACACACGTAAATTCTGTAAAAATTTATCTCATATATTTATATAATATATATTAAGGTAGAATATATAATCATATAATTTTAATAATATATATGTAAATGAAATACAATCTTCTACTTACTTTAGGTATCTGGTCATCGTATTATTTTACCTACTTATATAGTCTTATTAAATTATTCTGAAATTTAGCCATAAAGTTTGCTTCTCTGAAGCTTTTGCTACAAAGTTTGTGGCTGCATCCCATCCACCCTTTCTAAACCATTGTAATAACTGTAAAATTACGTATGTTCAGTACCAATCTAGTAAGATCTCATTGGCACTATTTATCCATCAAAGAAATATTATTCATACTTCATGTATCCAGTGTTTAACATTACATTTTCCATAATTCACGCTGTAACAATTTATTAAAAGAAGTACAATATTGGTTGTGATTTTCTAGAACAAACTTCTCAAAAGTATCAATTATATTTGCCTAACAATTGAGGGAAAGTTCACAAGTTCTTATCTATTGGACATTGGACACTATATCTGACAGATATTTTCTTTTCTTTTTTCTCAATAGATATTGCTGATTTAGATATTTAATAATCCTCTTTTCTTTTTTTTATTAAAATATACTTGACATCCTATCCTTTATTATAATTTTGTTAAGTTTTATCCACAACTGTTTTTCAGAGATTTTCATGCAATGATGCCGTTCCTTATGTTGACTGAATGGTAGATTCTGTAACTTGATTCTTCTAGCTTACCCCAGAGAGGATTTCCAGGATTAATGCTTTCAGAGCTACTTAGAAATTGAGGTTTCCTATCCCTCTGGGGCTTTGAACTCTCATCAAGTGGGCAAAATACAGCTAAACTGTCTGAACAATTCTCAAAGTAATCTGTCCTTACAGAAATGGAGGAATGACTTATTTTTCATTATTAACTCACCTTCCACTCAGCCTCCTTTCTTTTGTTGTTCAAGATTCTATGCCTCTAGGCTCTGAATCAAGTTGCACATTCCTTGGATTCTTATCACATATGGTGCCCCCACTACTTGCCGAACTACTCCCGAGCTCTTCTAGCAAGCTCCTGAGAACCATGTCCCCTCAATGCTAAGCTTCAGTTTCCTCACAGAGTGTTCTTCATACCTTTCTCAGGAGCTAGACAGGAACTCAAGGAGGCTGAGTCTTCCTAGGAGCTGGGCTCTAGGCTGCTAGAAGCCTTGTAAAGTTTGCACAAGTCTCTTAATGGAGGAGTTTGGATGGAATGTTCCTGCTGAGAGTTTTTACAGTTCTCAAAACTATCCCTCAGAGACGTTCAGTTTCTAGAAAGTGCTATTCTTCATTTGTCTCTGGATTCACAAACTGGAGAATGGTGAGAATAATGTCATCAATTCGTGTCATTCTAAGAAGCACATTTCAGGGGGAATAGAGACTTCTGCACATCTCTAGGAATTCTGCCCAGAATATGAAACAACTGATTTCATATTCTCTTATAAAAAGTGTTATACTGAATTCTCAGTAAATGTTCTACCTAGGCTTTGAATGGTGAGTAAGCCTAGTAAACCAGCATAGAGAAGGAAGCAGAGAGCCTTTATATGACCAAATTCACAAAAGGTATGCTTTGATTTTATCTGTAGACCAGGATCATAAATCTTCTGATATTTTAGTTAATTTCTTTTTGAGAAGCCATTTATCATTTGTACCTGTTATCAACTGAATTTTCCTTTAGCATCTACTTGCCATCAGTTTAGTGTCAATACCCAATTCTGAAATGTTGGAAGATGTTTATCTCAGCATCATGGACTTGGCCTTGGCACGTGCCGCATAGGCAATCCTTTGACCACACATTCAGTGAGTTAGAGGTCACAGGAAAAGTTTAATATACTGAGACTCTTTATTTCCTATACAATACAGGGGATTAATTTCTCCCTCCCCACCCCTTTATCAAATGGGTTTAAACTAAATCTTAACTAGAATGTTAATATAAAACAGATGAATATGGAATAGCTCTGGCAGAAGTTGAAGAACGTAGTCAGAGTCCACTTGTTCTCAACAGGAAGCACCTCTCTCCTTCTGGAAGTCCGTTAGATAGCCCTGTAAATTCACAGGATTCTAGAGAACTTTGGAAACAACAGGATTAGGTGAGAGCCACCAAGTGTGATTGCACACAAGGGCCCACCGCAGACACCCAACAAAAGCAGAGCTCTTCCAGTCAGGTATCCTTCCTGAGCAAGTCTCAAAGCTATCTGAGGTCTAACTTGGAAAGTTCCCTTTCCCTGGAATAGGTACTAGGCCTAAATTTAGTGCTGGATCATTTACAGATGTTCTGCTCCATTATATTCTGTCCTTGCAAATCCTTTAATATGTGATCATTTAACATAAGTGTTAAATAAACATTTAAATAACAATATAACTGTGATAGAGTCTGAAATTTCTGCCTTTTATATGACTATTAGGCCTCATTTTAATACACCTAATGGATGTCATTTAACATATTTCAGGTTTCAGGAACTTTATGAACAGATCTTCCAACAGTACTTAACTTATTTATTTATTTATTTATTTTTAAAGATTTTATTTATTTATTTGACAGAGAGATAGAGAGAGAGAGCACAAGTAGGCAGAGAGGCAGGCAGAGGTAGAGAGAGAAGCAGATTCTCCATTGGGCAGGGAGCCCAATGTGGGGCTCGATCCCAGGACCCCGGGATCATGACCTGAGCCGATGGCAGCTGCTTAACCGACTGAACCACCCAGGCGCCCCAGTACTTACTTTTTAAACACAATCCTATTTTAGAAGTATACAAAAATTATTTTTAAAAATATTGCTGAAGAGTAATATCATGAAGACAGTTTATTATTCCAGAAAAAAATCAGATTCTACTTCAGTGGTCCCAAAAATCTAATTTTTAAAGTATTTTCAGGGGACTGAAACTTGCTTCCCACGTGGGTAGAGCAAAAGCAAAGGAAAGTACAATGATGGATGAAATAAAAATGGTGACACAAAAGCTTCCTGAGGGGACTCCTCCCACAGATGCACTGGATGGACAGGTACACATGGAGCAATGCTCTCTGAGCGAGGTTCTGAAACCAGCTGACTGACTCCTATACTTCAGACAAATGAGAAGTCACCCCCATTGAAACATGTAGGAGAAGCTAAACACACTTTCATCATAAACCCCATCAGTAGCAAAGAGCCATACAAACGGCAGGGGATCCCCACCTCCCAGCTTCTCTCTGGAGGTCAATAAGTTTGGACCCCTACATCTAGTGCCCCAACTTTTAAGACTCCCACTGAAGAGAAGGGTTCCCCAAACACCTAGCTCTGAAAGCCAGTGGGGCTTGTGACCACCTAACCCATAAGGCTATAGTAAACAATGAAGTGATTCTTTTGTATGACTGGAAGTTTGTACCTTTTAATCTCCTTTACCTATAAGTTATGGGGATGTAATGTATGACAGAAGGAATACAGTCAGTAATATTAAAATAACTTTGTATGGTGACAGGTGCTAACTATACTGATCATGAAGATCATTTTATAATGTATAAAAATATTGGTTCACTATGAGGTACACCTGAAACTAATAGGATATTGTATGCCAACTCTACTTCGATGGAAGAAGAAAGAAGAAGGAGGAGGAGGAGGAGGAAGAGGAAGAGGAAGAGAGAAGGGGGAGGAGGAGAAGGAGGAAGAGAGGGAGGGGAAGGGGAAGAAGAGGAAGAAGAAGTAATTCCTAACACTTATCTGTATACTTTAAAAGCAGCTGCCTGAAAGCTGAGTTGCTAATTTAGCAGGCACTAGGGGCTGGCTGCATTTGCCTCAGAGACCAGGGAAGCCCAGGAAAACACTCTGCCTTCTCCTTCCAACCCTAGTACCTCCCTGAAAGGAGCTGGTACACAGATCTGGCCCCCAGGTTTGCAGTAGCCACATGAGGAACAGGTCCCCAGATTACCTGGCTTTAATAGCCAAAGGGGCTTACATTCCCAAATCCTATAGGAAACAAAGAAGTAGTTTAATTTTTTAACTTTAAAATTTTTTTTTAAAGTGTAAATCCAGTAAAATTAACATAGAATGTTATAGTAATTTCAGGGGTACAATGTAGTGATTCAACAATTCTATACATTACTCAATGCTCATTGTGAAAAGTATACTGTTAATTCCCTTCATCTATTTCATCCATTCCATCCCTCTGTCTCCCCTCTGGTAACCATCAGTTTGTTCTCCGTAGTTAAGAGTCTGTTTTTTGGTTTATCTCTTTTTTTCTTCATAGTTCACAAAGAAACAGTTCTTAATGAGCACAGCAGCAAACCCTTCAACAACTATACACCCAGAGCCTGCATGGAGGAAACAGGTAAAATCACCCATCTCCTGGTTTCCTCCTGGAAGGGGTTTTAACTACATACTTTCCCAGTTGCTGACTCAGGGTCCAGCTTCTAATCAGCCTGCATCTAGGTGCTGACTTCAATAGGATACTGCCAGGTATTGGTATTCTTGCAACTACCAGAAACCACTAAGAACAAAGAAGAAACCTTGAACAATCTTTACAAGTTAGACAGACATCTAGGAGCTCAGGCCGGGCTGACTAATAAGATGCATCTCCTATGTGAGTCCACTGTCAAAACTGGGAGAGGTGGCTATTTTGTCTAATGTGGAGAAAACCAATCAGGGGGTCGAGGCAAATGAAGAAACAGAGGACTATGTTCCAAACAAAGAATGAGATAAATCTCCAGAAATAGATCCTAATGAAATGGAGATAGTGATTAACCTGACAGAGAGTTCAAACTAACCATAAAGATAATAAAGATGCAGAGGTCAAAAGAGCAATACATGAACAAAGTGAGAATTCCAACAAAAGATACAAAATATGAAGTATTCTCAATAAGTTTCCCTTATTGAATCAGAACAGTACATCAGAACAATGCTCATTACTTTTTAAAGAAGTCAAATCTGTTTTTAAGTATACTTGCAAATGGTTAAAGAAAATACATGTCATTTTATTTTATGTCCATACAGTTTGCAAGTATATAGATATTCTTATATCTAAAATAAAGCTAGCACATGTCACTCTTACATATCAAATATTGCTCAGAATCTTTTAAAATTCTGGTAAGTTCACTGCAGTTCAAATAAAGAGGTCTAAGAGTCTTATCCAAGCAGCTGTGGTTCCTATTTGAATTTTAGCCTAGATTATTAAAACCTCAAGCCACAAAATCCCCCTAGGAAATCTTGCATAAGCATTGTTCTCATTGAAAAGGGCTGGGATCAGAAAGGAAGCAAGAGGTTCATGCTTTAGTTGGCTTTAGAACATCAAAAACCAAGTGGTCAATTCTCCTTTAGATGTGTGTTCATAACCCCTTTTAAAGGCAATGGAAATTATATGTGTGGATTTGGGGAGAACATACCCCCAAGTAAGCAAATTAAGAAATGCCAAGAACAACCAAATTTCTTTGCTTCAAAAAAAATTGGCTTAAACAATAGTTATTTTAAAAAATAATTTTATGTAATATGTCAAGCAAATCTATTCATCAGTGATAGGATTTCTATGGCCAATTTGAAGGAAAGACCTTAAAAATACTTTAACCATATTTTTTTTCTGGTTTTGACCAAAAAAATACAGTTGCTAAACTATTTTTGAAAAAGGAGTTATTTATGTTTCTCCAAAGCAAGTATCTCATAATTCAAAAATTGGTTATTTTTCTACCAGGGCCTGATGGAAACATTTCTATATTTGCTAATGGCATGGCATGCAAAACAGCCTTTTTGTGGAAAGAACTTCTAGAACAGCATGCTAAAGACATAGATGGTATCATTGTGAGAAATGAGATAATGTTCTCAAATATCCTTAAGACTGTGTCTGATAGACAATATTAATTTAGCAAAGGAGAGGTGAGAAAGGGAGAGATGGGTAGGGAGTTATTATTTTTGAGGAAGTGGTTAGGGAGTTCTGCTGAAAATACTCCTCACTATATCCAAACCACAAAGGTTTACTAAACAAATTTAAATCAAAAGGCAAACAGGATGTTCATCTGGGACACATTTTTGGACACATAGTTTTAATACCACATGAAAGCTGCACAATCCAGATGTAAAAGAAATAAAATTTAAACAAAGAAACAAACAATAAAACAAGAAGTGAAATTAGATGATAGCCTTTAACACAGAGCACTTCCTTAGTGAAGTTACTGGATCACAGAGCGATTTACTTTGAGGAAGAGGTGGGGCAGGTTCTGGAAGTCTGGGTTTTCTCACAATGGAAGAAGTAAAATAGCAATCTGATTTTAGGCAACAGTGAGCTTTGGCAGCCTCTACTTTCCGGATTTCTTAAATTATCTATTTTAGACTGAAGTGGAAACTTATTAAAGCCAGCACTTTAATATCAGATCAGCTGCAGGAAGGAAAATAGAGAAAAAATTGTTGGTACATATTGTACCCAGAACATTATGAAGCAAGAAATGAGTAACAGTTTCTACCTAAGGCTAGTCATCCTATCACAAATACACAATGATAATGCCATTAAAACTCAGAACATTAAAGAATTTGAAAATAGGAAAGTCTATGCTAAGACTTAACAAAATAGGGCATGTTACTGTAACATAAAACTATTGTATTTTTCACACAGTTGGAAGGGAATTTTTTAGAGTATCATTTATTTCTTAGATTCTTAATTTTAATATTTTAAATTACAAATGAGAGGTAGTAAGCAGCCATAAAAGTCAATACCTGAGTTTCATGTATTTTAAAATAGCAAATTTTAAGCATTTACATTCTCCAGATTTTTTTTTTAAATAAATAGATTACTCAAAGTCCAAAGCCTAATAACAATGTCTGGGTCTTCTGTCCAGGTTGTAAAAAACCCTGGCAGATGCTAGCTATCAAATTTTCAAATTAAGTTTCCTTCATTTGCTAAATTTTTAAACCGCACTTAACAATCTAAGATACACATAGGTCCTTTGTATTTCTTCCCCACATTAGTTTTGGAGACCAGGAATTAAAACTACTAATGTTTGGTTCTTTAAACATTTTTTTTTAAGTTTTATCTTCTATATTCTTAAAATGTAAGGTGAAAATACTTAGAAGTTAGAAGTTATATTTGATAGTGACCAAATCACATGTTTTAGGCCCTGTGAAGGAAGGAAATGAGTTTGGGAAAGACCAGCTTATGAGACACAATTATTTCAGAGAAGTAAATTACTGATATTTACTGATAAATAACCTTAGAATATCTTGGAATTTGCATTATTTTTACTGAAAATTATTACTTATTTTGTATAATTTTTATGTATTTGTGACATAGTTTTGTTTTCCTAAATAGAACAGAGATTGAACTGCCATAGTGTGCAAAATAATAATAGCCACAGAATACTTTACAACAAAAAGTGGTGGATAAATATTGATTTAAACCTAGGAGAAGAATATGGTTGGGCTTCCCTTTCTTTCCTACATCATTAAAATGGATGCATG
Source organism: Mirounga leonina (assembly GCF_011800145.1). Lineage (NCBI taxonomy): Eukaryota > Metazoa > Chordata > Mammalia > Carnivora > Phocidae > Mirounga > Mirounga leonina. The sequence continues at coordinate 58,069,470 of NW_023270454.1, forward strand.
ACATTACTATTCATTCTCAATTGATTTATCATGGATTTTTCTCATAACAGCTTGTCTGTCATGTTTTGAAACCTGAATTATTTAATTAAGATATCATTACTTTTTCTTTTCCTTTAATGCTTTGAAACTTTGCTTTTCATTAACACATTTGTTTTTTCTTGAAATTTGAAGATAATGTTATACTGAATATGTTGAGGAGTAACCTGTAGTCAATTAGTTTTAAACTCATACGTAACAATTACCACAAACTTAGCAACTTAAAAGAGCACATTTATTATCTCATAGTTATCATGGGTCAGGAGCTCAGACATACCTTAACTGGGTCCTTTGACAAAGATGAAAAAATCAAGGTGTAGGCTGGGCTACCATCCTTTCTGACCTATCCCAGCTCATATTCAATTCCCTGTGTAGAACTCAGTTCCCTGTTTTCTTGGTGTTATCAGTGGGCGGGGGGAGGGGGGTCGGGGGGTTGCTCTCAGCTCCCAGAGGCCACCATGGTGTCCTGGCAGATGACCTTCTCACAGTGTGGTGCTCTTTTTCTTCAAACACAACAGCAAAGACAGTTTTTAGTCTTTAGTCCGCTAAAAGAAAGTCTTATATAACATAGTGCAATCATGAGAGTGACATCCATCACCTTTTCCATATTCTGTTGTCTTATTAAGAAAACACAGATCCTACCTACACTCAAGAGGGAGGGGATTATATAGGGTTTGACACCGGAAGATGGAGATCTCTAGTGCAGTCTTTAAAATCTGCCTCCCATGTATGGTAATGTGTATTGTTTTACTAATTTAGAAAAACACTCTTATTTAGAAACTATTTTAGCATTCAAAATATTACCAAATAAATCTGGTGATGTTTACTTGCTTTTTCACATGAAATGTATTACTACCTTTAATTTTAATGTGATAATATTCAATATGACCAACTACATCATATTTAGAGAATGATAGTTACAGATATAATTTGGGCCCCTATTGAATCAGGAGACCAAGCTGAAAATATTTGTTTCAAATATTACCACTTATTAAGAACATTTTTAATACAGAAATGATATAGTTTAGCTTCATTCCTCGGCACTATTTTGAAATTCACTTATATTTTTGTTATAGAAAATAAGATTTTTTTCCTTTTCCTTTTACAATCATTCACTCAATAAATATATATTGAGTCTCTTCTGTACTTTAAGCTTTTTGTTACATTCTAATAATGTAAGTCAAAGATTAATGAAGAGTTACACATTTGTCAGTTACTAGCAGTATGACACTGGACAAGTCATTAAAGTCTCTGAGCCTGGGGCACCTGGCTGGCTCAGTTGGTTAAGCGTCTGCCTCCAGCTCAGGTCGTGGTCTGGGGTCCTGGGATCAAAGGGTTCCTTGCTCAGAGAGGAGTCTGCTTCTTCCTCTCTCATTGCCCCTCCCCACTGCTTGTGCTCTTTCTCCCTCTCAAATAAATAAATAAAATCTTAAAAAATAATAAAAATAAAAAAATAAACTCTGAGGATTAATTTACTCAACTTTAAAACAAATGTGTAATTTTATTGCGATTTCATTTGACAAAATAATATTTAGTTCTACAGTAACCCAGTCATTATGGAAGGCCTCAATATTCTGAGATAGAAGACATAGTGAATACCTTCTGAAAGTTTGGTCAACGAGTAAGACAACATCACAGCATTAACACTGTTATCATTAAGAGGAGCCCACAGAAAGACATGTGAGGCGTAAAATTTGAGCAGCGTTCTGATGGATGAGTGGGAGTAAGCCAACTGTGTCAGATGAATTTAATAGCAAATGCAAACAGGTGCATGAGAGAGCATGTATATTTGGGGGAACTGCAAATAAATCAGTTGGATGGAATGTGGTATGTAGACAGAGAGTTGTGTGATAATAAAGTATCTAGATAAGCACAGGCCTGATCAAATAAGTACTGGCTTAGAAGCTCAGACTGTATCCTGAGTAATGGGGAGCAACTGAAAGATGTTAAATGAGAAGTAAAAAAAAAAAAAAAAAAAAATTACCTTTTTGCTTTTTAGTGCTTATTCTGCTAGAGGTGGGAAAATACAAAGAGGAAATCCCATCAGATGGATTTAAGGGGCTGTTGCAGTAAGAAAGACAGAAAGATAAAAACAGGGCTGGTAGAGATGATAAGGATGGGATGGATGTGAGCTATTAAGGCAGTGAATCCAGTTCATCAGGGCTAATTGGAGAAAGGGCATGAGGATTAAAAAGAAGGAGTAGTTGACTTGTGGGCTTTTTGATAGACTTGATGGTTGTTCCCTTATCTGATAATGGGAATGGAGCTGGAGGAGAAATGTGGGGAGGAAAGAGAAGATGAGTTTAATTGGGGAATATTAAGTTTGAACTTAAGATGTCTTCTGGGGGAGATTTCCAGCAGACAACATAATATGGAATTACAGATCTTAAGATATATTAGAGATTCATCAATGTTTCTATATGTGGAATATCTATAAGTTCATCCAGGGAAAATAAAATAAGATTGAGAACTTAAAATTAGATTTCATGTGTGTCAGAGGAGATAAAGCCCAGGAAGGGCCCTGAGAAGCACTGGCCTACATTCTAGAATAAAAAACTAGGCCACAAAAATATCACATTAACCACATGGTTAGAGAATTGAAAAGGAAGTAAGCATTCATGTACCAAATGCTATGGAGAGCTAGAGTAAGGATAAAGATCAAAAAAGAGACTATTGATAACGGCTTTGGTGCTCTTTTTTTTTTAAGATTTATTTATTTATTTATTTATTTATTTATTTATTTATTAGAGAGAGAGAGAGAGCATGAGAGGGGGGAAGGGCAGAGGGAGAAGCAGACTCCTGCCGAGCAAGGAGCCCAATGTGGGACTCGATCCCGGGACTCCAGGATCATGACCTGAGCCGAAGGCAGTCGCTTAACCAACTGAGCCACCCAGGCGCCCACAGCTTTGGTGCTCTTGACCAAGAGCAGTTTCATGAAGCAATAGGAGAGGGAGCTGTATTTCGTGGATTGAGGAGTGGAAAATAGGGGATAAGGTAGGAAAAGCAAGAGTAAACCATGTTCTCAACACATCTGATAGTGACAAAAATAGGAAATAGAGCAGTGTTTACAAGCAGTAATGACATAGGTGGAAGATTTCTCAAGAAATCTTAGTGATTTACTCATGCTCTATATAAATAGGCCAAAAAAAAAAAAAAAGGTGTGTATGTGTAGACAGAGAAAGAGCTAAAGATATATAAATCTTTATAATATAAAAAATATATGAAGATAAAAAATATATAATGTATAAATATTCTACAAATATAAAATATATTTTAGGGTCTAAAGCATACTGGTAAAAATATAGGCTATGAGGCTGGATATCCTGATTCTGAATCCCAGGTCTACCACTTACTGGTTAACTGGCCTTGGGCATGTTGCTGTGTCTCCCTCTATCTAAGTTACCTCATCTGCAAAATGTAGATAATAGTATCCATTTGAGAGGAATTACATGAGATAAATAAAACACGCAAAGTGATTAAGTTAGTGTATAGTCCATAGTAAACACTGAAGAAATTTAACTCTTATTAGTTATGGTTCCTAGGGATCAGAGACTAGTTTGAGCAGAAAATGAATCTAATAAAGCATGCTAGGTAGCTCCCAGAATCTCTGAGGTCAAGTGTGTAAACCATGCACCCAAGAACAACTACGAAATGGGTTTACTCCATTGAAAATACTCTGCCATTTTTACTAAGCATTGATGATGATAATGCAGTTTGCACTAATGTTTTGGGGATCCAGCTCATGCTAATAAAAGCAGGACCTGATATCAGAAGTCAGATACTTTTGCTGTTCCTGTTTGTGGGATTTGGCTCACTTTTGAATCAAAGTCTTATCTGATCACATCTGACAAGATTCTGCACATCAGTCACAAGGACAACTGGGAGAATAAATTCTGGCTTCTCCGTAGCAGAGGTTGTACTCAAAAGGGGCAAACTCCAAACATAAGAAGGGTGTTTCATGAATATTTGGCACTTAAAAATATCTCATAAATATCTACTCCTTCACCCCTCTGGTTAGTGGAGGCACAAATTTACTTAAAGTTGTTAGAAAAATGTGCTTCACCTTTATGTGGTTTTAAATCGTTTCTTTTTATATGAAACAATCTAGTGGCTAAAGAATCAATTAAAAGTACAATTTCCCATCAGAACTATTCTTCACATTCCCTTCTTCCTTGTCAAGATGGTATGCGGGCTGGAGGAAAACATGTCCTTCATGGACTTGGGCAAACGTGTCCCTTCCGCCTCCTGCCCAGCTCCATGTTGATTTCCCATGGAGGGAGCCTGGAATGGTCTTTGATATGGAAGGAACGTGCTTGTGTGCTTCCTCCCAAGGTTCTAAACAGGAACTTTGTGGTATCAACTCTGCTCCACTTATGGCTTTTCTTCAGATTTCATAACCTGTGTCACACCTGAAACCGTGGCTTAAAGGGGGCTATCAGGAAGACTGGCTTCAACATGTACCTCACCCACCTCTGATCTAGCAATACGAGTGGGAAGGCTTCCCCACTCGCCTTTATGGTAGACTTTCTTCATAACAAATCCTGACTTCTTTATCCTTGGTAAATGGAAACTATCTATGTTCTAGGGTGACAAGCCAAATACTCAATACATTGGTACGTTAGTGGAAGCTAGAGGGTTTAAAAAATAATAATTATTATTATTTTTTTTCTCCCAATCAAGGCTGGCTTTCAAGTCTTTGGTCTTGCAGTCAAGTCAAATATTTTATTCCGGATGTCAGAAGCTGCACAGCGGCCGCCTCTGACTCAGTTCCGTCAATTCCACAATTCCAGTTCTCCCCAAGGCAAACAGATGGCTCTGGCAAAACTGGGGTGGGGGGAATGTTCTATTCGGGAAATGCAAAACAGAAAAGAATATTCGTCTCTTTTCAAAATACTGCTATCATTCTACCTGAAAGGGACTTGCGTGTTTATGTACCAAGAGTAAAAGGCAGGTAGATAGGAGGAGGCAGAAGCCAGACTAGAGAAAGCGGATCAGGAGGTTGTAATTGCCCAAGGCGGAGGTAGGGCATCAAAGCACAATTGAAAGGATTTGTTTGAAAAGGACAGAGCCCTTCCATTGAAATAGAAGAGCAGGGCCAGGGTGAGTAATAATCAATCACAGCTACACTGCTTCTCCGCTGAGCCTATAAGGTACAACAGTGATTTTAAACGGAATGCTGTCACTGTGAGAAATTTCCAGTCATCCTGTGATCCTCCCTTCAAACAAATGTAAGTCATTTTGTTAGAAAAATAATAACCCTGTCCATTTACAACACTAGCACAAGTGTCTTATTGTTTTTGCTCAGATGAGAACATTAGCCAGACCCGAAGTCACAAAGTGGTCTATTCTCCACATCAGCTGGTTTGGGTTTTAACCAGGACTGATGCCTTGTCTTGTATTTTCTTTCACTGTTTCCTTTCATTATGTTTCCTTTAATGCATTTCTTTTATTCAACTTTGGAGACGGAATATGGCAACCAGATTTTAGATTATTAGCTCATTCAATAGGAAATATATATTTTTGTTTCAAACAGTGCATCTGTCTGCTCTCAGGAATGTTAAATAATAACAATAGCACAACAACCGAGCAGCTTAGGATAGGAAATGAAAACCACCATGAGTTCTGGAACACATGGAAGGACACTCTAGGCGGAATGTAATTAAGTAGTTGGAATTTGTGGTTAAGGCCACCAGGGTTAAAAATATGCCTCCTGAGCAAAGTGCCTTAGATTTTTCAAAGATCACAAACATTGGCACGTATAATAGGATGATCAGAACATCCTCTCTCCAGGCGCCTCCACCATAAATATTGATTCTGTGTGCCTTACAGAGCTCTATTCTCTCAGTTAAAGCCATAAAACGAGAACATGTCTTCTTGGGAAAAGAGAGAAGAGAATCCTTTTTGTTCCCCAGTAGGGGACATATAATCCAGTTACCAGAGCTGCCATTTTTCTACCTCATCTGCTCAGCTGAGAGAAACAAACCCACCATATTGAACATATTGTTAGGGGGAAGATACAGAAATGAGAATAACAGCACGGAAAAGGCTCCTGCTGGAGAACCATTCTCCTAAAGCAACTTCATGGCCTGCTTCTTCTGTCCAGGGCTACAACTCCAAAAATATGTAGTATGCAATGGATCTTGGCAGTGCAATCAAGCAAAAACAATACAAAATGAAACAAAACTCATCTCTTACTCTGCCTCAAGCACTGAGAAAGCTGGTAGTGAAATGCCGGGGGATAAAAATGAATACTGATATTGTGGTTTTACTGTATGTTGTAGGCTTAATAATGGCCCCTAAAAGTAGTCAGGCCTCTATCTCTGGAAACAAATAAATGTTAATTTATATGGCTAATGGGACTTGGCAGATGATTAAGTGAAGGATCTTGAAATGGGGAGATTTTATGAATTATCCAGAGAAGTATTCTTTTAAGTCCTTGTAAGAAGGAGACAGAGGGCAATTTGACTGCAGACAGAAGAGAAGACTAGATGATGGAAGCCAAGGTCAGCAGAGTCAGAGAGAGAAAACCTATGCCACTGCCTTTGAAGAGGAAGAAGAGGCCACAATCCAAGGAATACAGAGTCCTAGAGAAGTTGGAAAAAGTGAGCAAATGGCTTTTCTCCCAGAGCCTCTGCAGGTAGCCTGACGCCTTTGACACCTTGATTTCAGCTCACTGAAATCCATTTCAGACGTCCATTTAGGACTTCTGACCTCCAGCCCTTAAGAGAATAAATTTGTGTTTATTCTGCTCAGGTTCAAGCTATTCAGGTTGTGGTAATTCGTTACAGCAATCATAGGAAGCTAATATCCTATATATAGTTGTGATCTAAAGTATACTAGAATAAGCATCCTGACAGCTCCATAAATCACTCAACCAAAGTCTGATTTTCACCACTGTAACCTGAGAAATATGGTCCATATTCACATTATAGAATACTTCAGAAAGGAATAAGAACCTTTATATGACAGTGTTATTTAATGTAAATTATTATTATGTTCAGAATATCTTAATCTGAAAATGATAATAACATTATATGTCGAAATTAAATTTTTTTTTCTTCCAGGTAACCTAAACAAACAACAACAAAAAAATTTTAATGTAAATAAAATGTAGAAGTGCAAATAAAAAATAATAATGTAAATGGTCCTTTAAAAGCCCTCTGAAACACACTTTGCCTAGTAGCACCTATGAGAATGTATGTACAAAATTAAAATATAGCGAAGTTGATTGATCATTTTTCCATATCTGGTTAAATAAATGAAAATGTCTGCAGGTGAACAATTAGTTTAATTAACTTTGAGATAGTTAAAAATACCAAATAAACTCATTTTTAAAAATTGAACCAACAGATTTAAACTTAACTTCAATTAATTTATTCAGTAGAAACAATTTTTTTTTCTTTTAGCAAAGTACAGACAGTAAATCCATGTTTTTGTTGTTGGTTTTGCTCTTTTTATTTTACTTGCTTGTTTGCTTTTCAAATTTCTTATTTATCAATCAGTTGTATTGGGATCAAATAAAACCTCCAGAATAACCAATTTGACATTTTTAAAAAGATTTTGTTTATTTATTTGACAGAGAGAGAGAGAGAGTGCAAGCAGGGGGAGTGGCAGGCAGAGGGAGAGGGAGGAGAAGGCTCCCCGCTGAGCAGGGAGCCTGATGCGGGACTGGATCCCAGGACCCCCGGGATCATGACCTGAGCAGAAGGCAGTCACTTAACCAACTGAGCCACCCAGGTGCCCTCAATTTGACATATTTTATTTTATTATTGATAAATTTCAACTACATATAGCCACTTAAAATATTTCCCTGGTCATATTCCCATATATAATTTTCAGGTACTCATTAAATTTATTTCAATGTAATGGAGTTCATTCCACATCAACTGAAGATCTAGTACTTACTAAAATATTCTTTATTTTAGTAAACATTTATTGAACATTTCACTTCATTTATATTCTTTTATTTCAGGCTCCCAAAACTTCTCACAAAGATTACGGTAAAAGTCTCCCAACTGGTCACTTTTCATTGGCTTTTATTAAACCATCCATTTTCACAGTAATCTTTCTAATCACAGTATCATTCCCATGATTAGAAAATTTCAGTTGCTTGATATTGCTCTTAAAATAAAATCCACACTTCTTCATATGTTTTATAAAGGCCTCCATAAATAATATCTGTCATTTCTCTCCAGTCTCACTTGCCATTCTCCAGTTTAACTCAAACGGAAACATTTTAAGATCCCATAAATTCACTGCTACTCCAGCCTCTGCAAAGATTCTCTTTGCCTGAAAATCCTTCACCAAACTATAAAGTCTGGCAGATGGTTGGATATGTATCTCCAAAGTCTGTGGGAGCTACAGTTATCCAGATAGGGAGTGGACTTAAAAATCATAAATACAAATGAGATTACTCAGAGAATGTATTTACAGTAAGAAGAGATTGTGGGTGAATATCTAAAGAACACTGACATTGAAAAACTGAAAAGGAAAATAAACTTATGAAGAGGAATTAAAAAGGAACAGTCAGAAAAGTTAAAGAATAGTAAGTCAAGCAGATAAAATCAATTATCATATGGTTTCAATTATTTGTGGAACATAAAGAATAGCATGGAGGACATTAGGAGAAGGAAGGGAAAAATGAAGGGGGGGAAATCAGAGGGGAAGACGAACCATGAGAGACTATGGACTCCGAGAAACAAACTGAGAGTTTTGGGGTGGGGGAGGAGGGGTTAGCCGGGTGATGGGTATTAAGGAGGGCACGTACTGCATGGAACACTGGGTGTTATACGCAAACAATGAATCATGGAACACTACATCAAAAACTAATGATGTATGGTGACTAACATAACATAACAAAATTAAATTAAATTAAAAAAATAAAGTCCAATGTGCTGGGGAAAGGAGAAAAAAAAAAAAAGAAAAGTTAAAGAATAAAAAGCCAGGATAGTATAGTATCATAGAAGCTTATGGAAAAGAACATTTCAAATATAAGGATGTTGCCAAACAAAGCAATTAAGAGTAATGCCTACTGGCTTTGTGATAGGAGGTCGCTCCATTTTTAATGGAATGGGAAAGTTGGAAATTTGAAGAGGTGAGGTTAGGAATTTAGAGATGTGAGTCCAGATTTCAAGATCGAAGTAGAGGATTACTACTCTCAAAATACAGAAAATGAAAAGCTAGAATACTGGTTGATTCAATAAATGTTAAAGCCACCTTGATAATATCAGACATCTGGGGTGAAGAAAAAAGTCATGTCAAATCCTTCAGTGAATGGGAGGACTGACAAGGGATCAGTAAATCATAGATTCCCAGAAAGATGAGAATAATAAAGCTGACGTTTGAGCCAATGTAGAACTGGAGGGTTTACATATCCATGAAAGAAAATGGTCTGACCCTGTAAATTGGAGAAAAGAGGACTTCAGACCAGTTTTCTGAGCTGGGGAGAAAGGAGCAGTAAACACTTAAGAACTATCTTATTCCTACTCTTAAGTTCCATTTGACAGTTTCCTTCTGTATAGAGTACATTTCATCTTAAAGTTTAATTTGAAGAAAAAAAATGAGTAATAAGTCATGGAAGTTATCAAGTCCCCTTTAAATTCTCAAGATGACACTTGAAAGTAATTCATGCTTGCAGGTGAAGACATTATTGTTTGACAGCTTTTTCTCTATCCTACATACAGCATGCTGTACTTTGTTCTATGGAATTAGTAAGTGTTTTCTGACATATCCCTCCTTATAAGTTGAGTATTTATAAGAAAAGTGTTTCTAAATTATAAAAGAAGACTGTATAGCAGAATCATAAAAAAACAGACTTCGGAGTCTGCGTGGGTTTGAATACCAAGTTATCTTAGACAAGCTTTTCAGTTTATCAAAGCCCCTGCTTTTCTCATCAGTAAAATGGGGTTAATAAATGCTACAGTAGAGAAGTTTAAATAACACAATGTTTTAAAAATGTTTAGCAAAATGTGTGGTACATAAATATAGCTATCTTATAGGATCATTGACCTCACATACCAATTTATACCCCACTTCTGGTTTATTCAAAACTAGAAAGAATGCTAATGAAGAGAAGGCAGAGTTTCATCTATGACATCCATTCAGGAGGATATTCCCTAGAGAACAAATGTTTTGAAACAAAATTTTTTCAAAGGGTGGAACCAGTTTAAACACTGTCATCTTTGCCCATAACCATATGCACTGGTTTTGTCCTTGCGAGAAAACAAACTTTGCTCTTACACAGACACAGTTGTTGGCTTTGAGTCAAATTCTTGTTGACATGTTGACTTCCAAGGACATTTTATGTTGTGATTGGTCAACATAAGTCTAGGTTTTTCCTTACAACAGGTTTCTAGAAGTCACTGCTGTGACATGCTATCCTTAAACATGATGATCTTTCCTCTGTTCATAAACACTCTTATACACCTTTTCAGCTACTGTTTCTATGACTCCAATGCCTTTTCCATTTTCTCTACCTAGTGAACTCCCACGTTAGCTCAAGACCCAGATTAAGAGTGCCCTAGACCAAAAGTTGCCTCCCATCCTGAGTTAATCATCTCCACTGCTGAATGCTAGCATCATCTTTATATGACTCTAATAGACATGCATATTAGAATCAAAGTAAAGCTTTTCAAAACTCGTAAGGGCATAGTCAAGTATGTATTTTTTTTTTAAATGTTAAAAGAAACTCCCATATGTTTCTGGGTAAGAATAACAGCTCTAGTATAATATTTATAAATAAAAACTGTTGCTTTTTAAGTCTTTCTTCCTCACCAGACTGTTAGGTCTCTGAAGAAAAAGACCTTGTTCTGCTTCTTTGTACCCCCCCAAACCCAGTATGACATTGTATAAAATGAACTCAATAAACTTGTATTGAGTGAATGAATAAACAGAAGCCAATTCTAACTCTATTAGAGCAATTACTTGGATATTCAGTTATTATTGCAATTAAGTAGAAAAGCTGTAGTCTTTCCACTGTTACATGTTCAGCTCAAGGACTTTTTTGTCCCAATATGACAATTAAAATCTGAAATTTGCAGATCACCTTGCAGAAGTAGTTTGGCTCTAAGTAATATACAGGATTATTAGCTGCTTTAGCCCTGTATTCAATGCTGCTGTTGACATATATTATTGTGGGCCCTGTGTCAGAGAGCAAGACCTCGGGCCACACAGGATGAGGGTGAAATTAGATGATGTGGTTCAAGAAGTCATCACAAAAGGAGGTTCTCTGAATAAGACATTTATTTTTTAAAACTTTTTGAAATCACAAGCGAAGGAATTTTTCTCTTCTTTCCCTGGCTTCTGTCATGGAGAAAGGAGTCATCCCTTGGTAGCTGAATTGGACAACCTTGTAGAGCACACATTCTGAGGGGAGCTGCCTCAACTCAACCTGCAGACCGCAGACTGCATTGCGTGGGTCAGGAAGAAATAGTGACATGAATTAACGTGTAGTTGCTGTCATCTCTGTATCTTCAAGACTAAAAGCTGAGCAACTGCTGATTGAGACACTGGGGATTTTTAATAGTGTTTGTTGGTATTCATATAAGAAAGTAACCAGCTCCCTGTGAATCAGCATGAAGCAAAAGGAGACTTGGTAGGTATCAGAGAATAAAGAGAATAAAAGAAATGAGATATCTGAGCAGAACCACGATCAAAACAGTCCTACTAAACATACCTGGCCAAAGATTTCAGAATACTCTGGTGGTGGAAGGATAGATAAGAAATGCTAATATTGCTGTGTAGTTATATACACTATTTACACTACAAGAAGTATATTATGGGAAGAAAAGTTCTGACAGGAACTTGGATTTTTTTTTTTTTTAAATAGAAGCTAAACAAAGCCTATTCCAACTGGGGTATGCCACATGGACGGTTATTATTCTAGGTTAATATAAAGAACCTCATGTGAGGAAAAAAGTAGAAGGCATTCCCTAAATCACAAACAGGACAGGATCACAACATCTGACATTGGCATACTCCAGTCACACCACAGCATCCTTGGGGGTCTTCAGGGATAATATGGAAGCAAAATGAGCAGTTGAAGAACCAAGCAGTAAAATTTTAATTTCCTTTTTTTTAAATCCAATAATGAGAACGGAATGAGCTACATCAGAAGAATTTCCATTGCTTCCGTTTTCTTAAGCATTGACTATGCAGGCTTATAATTAATTCTTCCTGTAGTATTATTTAGCTTCGTCCTCAAAGCAAATATGAGATCTACAAAGTGAGCAATTGTATCTTTTAGTTTTCATGAATCTCAGCGACACCACCTCTATGTGTCTATGTATCTCCCATACACAATAGATAATCAGGTATTTTTCAATAGCAAATCTTATTTCTGTCTGTGGAACTTAAACACCTGACAATAATTGGTGATCATTGCAAGCATATGGATCATAAATGACAAAATCAGCAAAAAGAACTACACCAAGAAGGCCACTTTGCATTTCTGCTGGAGAGAAATGGATTACACTGTAACTGAATCTTTTTAAATAAATGTACTTTAAAAAAGTAATTTGCAGCCCTTACTAAAGGCAGACATTTGTTTAGAAACACAGAAAGGTTTTCTTTAAGAGTAATTTGTTCTAAACTATTTTTTCCAGTGCCGTTGTTATGTACAGTGAGAGTCCAGATTGAGACTGTGTGGCAAAATTGAGTTTAGACATGTAGAGGTGACCTAAGTCACCTTCCTTGCCAAACTGCATTTTCTGTAAGTCTGAAGCTTTGCTTCCTGTTTCAAGCTAATTGTCGTCATTTGATAGTTCTTCTTTTATCTGGCAATTTAAACACTAGCTACCAACAGCTTAGATCTCTTTTGTGTCTGAAGTTGTTAAAGGGAATAAATGAACACACACACAATTCAAAAATTCTTTTAGGAACATTTCTCTGGTGATAGGACAGTAAACAGAATTTTAATAGGTCTGCATCGTAGACAGGTTCAAGTGGGTGGGCTTCTGCAAGGCGCAGCGCACGATATTGAATGGCAGTCAGGATGGAAGGTAGAGAAGGTGGGAGAGAAGGCAAATGGCAACCAGAAAGAGAAAACTCAACCCCTGATAAAATTTGCAAGGTTTCAGCAGTGATTTCCAGGTGTCAACAAATAAAAAAGAAGAGCAAGCCAGGGAGCAACAAGTCATTTAGGACATGGCAGAGGCCTAAAAGGCAAGTCCTCCTTCTCCAGGCTGCCCTTCCCAACAGCAGGGCCACTCCCCTTTTCCACCATCATAAAAGTAACGGGCTGTGTGAAAATCATCAGAAAACTGGTAACATGGGGGAAAAGGGAATTTGCGGAGTCATGAAATCAAAGCTGGTGGATGCTTATTCGATATACTTAGCAAATCTCAGAGCAAAGAATGGGCCAATGTGACAGTTCTTTAAAATGAACAGCTTGGGGGAAATCAGGCTAGGGTACATTTTCATGGTTGTTGTAAAATGGTGTAGCCTCCATGGAAAACAGTACGGAGATTCCTCAAAAAATTAAAAGTGGAATTACCTTATGATCCAGAAATCCCACTTCTGCATATATATATCCAAAAGAATTAAAATCAGAATCTAAGTGATATCTGCACTCCCATATTCATTCCGTTTTGAAATTTCAGTGCTGTAGGTTGCTGTATAGCTGATTCAGAGACAATGGTGAAACCCAAAGAGACTTATATCCACCTCGATGAAAAGAAATGGATTTTGAAGGGAGATTTGCTTTTAGTCTGACTAGTGAAAAATTTATTAGAAATTGTCATTTCCCAATTTATTCTGAAAATGACATTTTAAAAAAGATTGAATTGAAAAATTCAATCAGAACTCAAGATTTAAAGTTTGATGAACTGCTGACCATTCTATCATCTCAAACACAGTGTTACCACACTGCTTTATCTCTATTTATATTGGGAAACAATAAATATTAAGACAAAGTATTCTGTGTATATGTGCAATGATTGTTGTTCATTCTTACTTTAAGTCTGGAAAATAATACATCTGTTTAACTTCACGGCTCCTCTGGAATTCTCATTGAAAACTTTTTTAACAGAGTATTCCAAGAATATCCTTTGTTTCCTCTTACTGTGTAATTTTAAATCCACTGTAAACAATGGGAGCTTAGCCTTTCCCTCCCCTCCTCGGGACCCTTGCTGATAAATCAGGAAGCAGAAACATTTTAAATGATATGTTTATATATTAGATATTTAGTTTATCAATTATTTCTTCCCCTAGTCATTCTTCAGGAAACAAGCTGGATATAGACACAGACACCACAAGACACTTTTTGTCAGCAGTTTCAACCTTAGTTTGCAAATGTGCTTAATTATACAGGATGTACTAAGTGTTGTTGCTATTTTGGTCCTGGTTTCTTTGCTGGAAAATGTGATCTGTTTTTTGTGAGGCCTGACAATTCATATTTGAGTGCCTGAAGAAACTTGTTTGCTTGAATTTTGTTTAATAGTTCAGTGCCGTCACATTGCCTTAATTGTTCAGTTTTTCTCAAGTGTCCCATCAACTGGTTGCTTCTTTAAAAAAAAAAATGAATTCATAATACTGTAGACATTTTAGCATGGTCTTATTAGAATCAAGATGGTCCACAAACTAACACTCATTCATATCATTTACTTTTTTTTTTTTTTTTTTTTTTAAGATTTTATTTATTTGCGAGAGAGAGAATGAGAGACAGAGAGCATGAGAGGGAGGAGGGTCAGAGGGAGAAGCAGACTCCCTGCCGAGCAGGGAGCCCGATGCGGGACTCGATCCAGGGACTCCAGGATCATGACCTGAGCCGAAGGCAGTCGCTTAACCAACTGAGCCACCCAGGCGCCCATCTTATCATTTACTTTTACAGAGCACACAAAGTAAGGTAAATAAAACATGATTTTGTTCTAATCTTTCTGTAAGATTTCACAATTGTTCACATCTTCTTTCCCCCTGAGGGTTTAGTGTAACTTTTTTTTTTTCATACCAAATCTAAATTCCACATGCTTTAACTGTTATATGGCTTATATACATTGATATGTAATCACTCTTTAGATTATAGTGCTACTCACCTTAACGTAACAGGTAATCCCTCTTCCAAATTATTAAGCTGTTAAATGTAGTTAAATGTTAAATAATGTGAAATGATGTCTAAAGCTACACCTATAAACTCATTACAACTGAGAATAGTATAGCTTCATGGTGCTGCTTTTTTTTTTTTCTTTTTTAAGTTTTTAGTTAAATTCCAAGTAGTTAACATATAGTGTACTATTGGTTAGAGTAGTAGCATTTTGTGATCATGGTGCTGACATTCTAACCATGTTTGTATGCCTAGTCATCCAGTTATTGCTGGCTATACAATGGATCTAATATATTTTGAATGCATTGCTGTGTACCAAATGTTAGGATGCTGACCTCTAAGCACTGTAATCAATCATGGGATGACGAAAAGCCCATGCATTGCCTTGTGCTTGCTGTTCCCCACGCTGTTGTCTAAGCTACGGGGGCACCCGTGACACTTAACGTGAAAAGCCACTTGAGGCACAATGCCATTAGAAGGGGCCCATATATGGAAAGGTTGCACATCAACGGGGTGAGCGTCCTGGAGAACTGTGGGATAGTTTCTCCAACTGCCAATCAGATTCTCACAGTGGTACTTTCTCTCAGTGCCAGTGAGAGAAGCACTTATATCTTCTTCGAAAAAGAAATTACATTCTTCCACTATAAAAATAGCATAATAAAAATTTGAAGTGTCTGTAAGTCCATGTTACCCTGGAGGAATAAAAAACAAAATCCAAAATGCCGAATGTGAGTATGGATGGAAAGGAAAACTCAGATAAATGTTTTCAGAGTAAGACCAAATTAACAAGGCTTTCCTAATGCTAATAACGAGGAGACACCCAAGAAGAAACCATGGCCAGGTAGTCCTCTTGGTGGGGAACAGTTAGTACATTCCAGAGAATTCAAAATAGGCAGAACCAAAGAAATAAAGGTTTACCTTAAATATTCCTCTTTAAGGGATTGAGAAAATGAAATTTGGATATTTAATTATTAACCAAAAATAATTGATTTGGCAATCAGACACTGAACCAAAGTATCTCTCTTCTAAAAATACAAAACAAAACAAAACAAAAACCAACAGAAAGACACAAAATAACTGCATCTTGAAACATTTTCAATATATTTTTCCATTTGTTTTATAGGATATCACCAGGCTTTTGTTGTATGGAAGCAAAACAAAATTCGCATATTGTTAACATAAAAAAATGCACGTGTTGGAAATTTAAATATGCATTGTACCTTATTTATATTATAATATGATGAATAGGTATGTGTTTCAATTTAATTATTGTTGTAATTTAATGCTCGTAGTATAACACTCTATTTCTTTCATGTTTTCAAGTATATAATATTTATTAAAAACCATTTTTCTTTTTTGTTCAGCGATATCAAAAATGCAGCATAGAACACCCCAAAAAGAACAATAACATACAGAGTACCTACAATCTGATCATAGTGGGCAACTTTGACCTATTTGAAAGTACAATTTTATTGTACTAGCACGAAATAATCAAGACTATTGATTTTATAAGATATTTTAAACTAACATTATTGAGCTCTTTACTACAAGTAGCAACTGCACAAAACACTTTACAAAAGTGATTTTTTCATTTTTTCCTTTAAAGAACTTTAAAGTTAGGTACAACTCCCATGCCTATCATGTTTAAAGTCAGTGTGAGAATAACACAAACTCACTGTGCATAGTGCTGGTTATACAATATTATTTGCTGAATAAATGTTAAGAGAGTAATATTTACTCAGTTAAGGGTGATTGTTAACAATTATTCATAGAAGGGTTGTAATCTAAAGCATCTCCAGTGAGCAGAAAGCCTTTCATTATTCACCAGGGACTGTTTCTGTTTTCCACTTCTAACTTTATCTTTGTTCTAATTTTTAATGTTTTCTCCTTTGAAACTTAAAATAAATATATTCTGAGATCACAGATAATTACTTAAGTGCGTAATTTTGTTTTGACTCATACTTTAGCCACAAGTGGCAGTAAAAGATAAGGATAAGGTTGATTGACTTTCCTCCAGAAAAAAAAGAAAAAAAAGGGGGGGAAGGGAAAATTCAATACAAACATAGCCATTCAAAACACTATGGATTTATGTACTTTTGAAATCCTGGAAACAGATGAATTCCATGCAGCATCCCTGCACAGTGTTTGTCTGTGTTCTGTATATGGTGCAGTTACGAAATAGTTTTCTCTAGATGGCAAGGTTCACTGGAAACTTTTTGCCTGCCAACTCTCAATTATCCACAGACTATTATTAAATTTGAAAATTAAACAGTCCCCTGCCTTCTCTTTCTTTTTACTCTCTTTTTTTTCTTCCTGCTACATTTTTGAGAATTTCACTGCCAAGTAGTTTTCCACCAAAAGATCTACCAAACCAAAATAAACCCAAAACAAAAACTAACCCAAAGCAAAAGTAATCACTTTGAATCCTGTTAATGGACCATGTTAAAGATATTTGGTTAGAAAAAAAATTAGCTCACACAACACTCAACAAATTTCCAAGGGAGACCTTGTCACATCCTAGGTAGTACACAGTTTAGGGAAAGAAAAAAACAGAACATTTATTTGAGGCTCTGAAATTGCTTTAAAAGTCAAAATACCAGCCAACAGCAAGTAAGGGATAGTGCATATTGCCTAGTGTAAGTAAGGTGTATTCATGCAAGTATAGACCATTGTTGTTATAATCAAGGGGATATTTTATTTGCAATAATGTATTTTTTCCTAATTCAGCAGGAGAATTTGGCAGCGATAAAGAGTTTTATGTATATGTTACTTTCTAGAAATTTGGCAAGGACACTATCACAATGAAATTTCCATTGCATGAAAATTTTAAAGCATATTTTCCAAAAGAGCAGAATGTTCAGAAACAAAATATGTTTAATTAAATTAAGCCTGTTCCCCATGGAAGATGCAAAAGGCTAGTTAATAATAAGTCTTATTAAAGTGGCTCAAGTGAAATTTAGTTTTCCTCTATTGCCTGAAGAGCTATATATTAAGAAACTAGATTATACATTCATACGTTATTTTCTAACTAAAAATATCTCTTTCCTCTTCTTGCAAGAGTTTAAAAAGGACCCATCTAAGAGTGTATTTTCATGAAAGTCCCTCCAATTCCTACTAGTCTCAAGGTATTTTTAGGTTAGCTGAGGCCTATCATCTAAAGGAAAAAGAAAAAGGCTAGTCCATGATCTGAGTGTACCAATTACCCAAATGTTTGAGCAAGAGATCTGTGCAATTTCTCACTTTTTAATCCAAATGTTTGGTACTATAAAAACACAGACATAAGCTTGGAATAGGTGACAAAACTCCCCAAGGAAAGCCCTTGGCCAGTTTCTATGAATGAGCAAATGAGAAAAAGGTTATCAGGCAATTTTTACTGATTCCCTATGCCTGACTTTCACTGATATAAATCTTTATATGTGCTCTTTTTTTTTTTTTTTTAAGATTTTGTTTATTTATTTGACAGGGAGACACACAGCGAGAGAGGGAACACAAGCCGGGGGAGTGGGAGAGGGAGAACCAAGCTTCCCACTGAGCAGGGAGCCAGATGCGGGGCTCGATCCCAGGACCCTGGGACCATGACCCGAGCTGAAGGCAGACACTCAACGACTGAGCCACCCAGGCGCCCCTGTGCTCATTTTAAGATAAGACTCGAAATATTGCCAAAATAGATTTTTGGCTCAACACTAGACACATACGATATGACAATTGTTTTATCTTCTCTTCCTTGTTTAAACTTTTCATACAAACCTATTTTCAATGATGGCACTTAATTAAGAACTTTTCTCTCTTCAATATGTTTTTGTCAAATATTTCCTGTGTGTCTAATAAGATGTTAAGCATTATGGAAATATTAAAAACTAGGTTGGGACAAAAAAGTTACATATTCTAATAAATCCCCAGAAAACAATATAAAATACACACAATCTAGTCAGAATGCACAAGAATTTGAAAAAAAAATCTTATGAGATGTTAAAAAGAGAACAGGGGATAACCCTACCAAGCATCAGCATTATATTCCAACAAGTGTCCCCCACCTGACACTTGGTAGGTATTCAAAAAATTTTATTGAATGAGTAAAGGAGTTTGAGGACTGCATAATCTATAGCATACAAACTAGAATTTGAGTGTAATATTTATATGAACTTGATGGGCAGTTTTATAATCCATAGCTATGGAGCAGTTGCCGAGTTCTGAGATAGAGGAGAGAATTCCAACCGATAGCAGAGACATCTCTGGGACCCTGCTGATAGGGAAGCATGGCCAATCCCTGAAAAAAACAAAACAAAACAAAAAGCAATGAGCAATAAGCACGAAATTACAGAAGTCCAAAACAATGTTTCAACCACCAATGTCCTGACTTTGAATCCTTAGAGAATTTCGAGGATGACATAGAGTGATTAGGGAATGGCAAAAAAGGGAACATGTTAGACATTCAATATATGAAGTACCGCAACATTACAACGACATACAATTCTTAACGTTTTTCTTTTCTTTTTTAATGCATTCTCTTCTCTTTATCTGCTTCCTACCCTGCTTCCTTTTTTTCTCCCCACCTCCTACATCACACTTACACAATATTAGAAGCGGTATTTGAAATGATATAATTTGAAAACAGTTTATTCTGACAGGGATGTTTAAGTGAGTGCTGCTTTAAAAAGTATGGTCAAGCCTCTTTTGTTCTTGCCTAACTACAGATAAGGAAAACATTCCATGTGGTAAAAGTAGTTTAGTCTGTTCAAAGTTCTGGGAATGATATTTATCCAAAGGCCAAATGTCCCATCTTCAGAGCAGAGGTGTCATGTAGCTATGGTGTCATCTTAGAATGCAGACCATCTGGGAAAGTGGCCACTCACCACTCCCTTCAGGACGGCGCTGAAAGAAAATGCACATTATGGCGGATGGCCATTCCACAGCTGCTGGCCATATGAATTTCCCAGTAGAGCTCTTCCGTTGGTTGGCTCTGTCTAGCCTGTTCCCCATGGAAGATGCAAAAGGCTAGCACCTGCTTGCTTGGAGTGCTGACTGAGGAAAACATGGGCACTGAGAAAGTCTTCAGAGCATGTGGGGATGAAATAATGCAACCAGGAAGCTTAACAGAAGGTCTGCCAATAGGAAGAGTTTCCAGTGGCTTAAGTTTTTGGACTACTCCTCCTGAGAAAGAAAAGAATGAAAGATATATTAACTCTCATTGTAAGGTTGACTTAACACATAAAAAACTGATCTGTGTTGGGGAAGCAGTGTAGGACTAATTCTATTAGGTCAATTTGGTTAATTGTAATTCTCCCTTCAAACAATTATCTGTAGACAGGAGACTTGGTCTACCAAAAGGAAACGGAATTCGTAATTCATGGCTGCACATATTAGTTACCTTTATTGTCAACAAATAATTCAGAAAAATGTCATATTTCTTTTTTTTTCTAAAAAAACTAGCCTAATTCCAACATATGTTAAGTTTTATTTGTTTAAAATAGAAGTTAAAGTTTTATAAGCTTTTAAAGGTAATTTTCACTAACTCAAGCTTACCGGGAGTCCATCTCTAAAGAGGGTGATTTGAGAATTCCTCCTGGACCAGAACATCACAAAAGAAGACACTCATATGCTACAAAAATAGCAAATATAAAACCATACTTTGGGGAATAGGAGAATATTCTTTCACACTAATGACATCCAGAGATAATCTGTTTGAGTCTCACAGAAAGTGAAGAACACCAAACCAGTTTCTCCTTGAAAGAGGCACATGTTCCTCACCCTCCACCCCTGTATTACTGTATGTATATTTACTTTTAATTTATATTTTAAAATCATACTTTAGAAAAATATGTGCTTATGTAAAAATTCGCACAACAGAGAAGTTAAAAGAGAAAATAAAAATACATGAAAATCCTTCCTCTGAGAAATAAACACAAGTAAATTTAGGGAAAAAAATATCTATCTAGACTTTTCCTTCTAATCTAGGCATGTTTACATGTATCTACCTGTGTTACAGATACATGGATAGACAGATACAAAGCCTGATAGAAACCTTATGATAAAGCATCTATATTGTATGTACTGTTTTATAACCTATTTTTATTTCATTCCATATTTTTGTATGTCTATAAAATAGAACGACATTATTCATTTTGATAGTTAAATCATAAATATATAATTTCACTACACTTTTGTTATCACTGGGTATTAATTTTTTCCAATCTGATGGGTAAAATATGATATTTCATTGTTTAATTTAATGCATTTCTTTGATTTTTAGTCAAATTGGAATATTTTCAAAACGTTAGTGATTATTTGTATTTACTTGTGTGGAAGTACATGTTCAAACTCTATAACATTTTATTCCATTTAGTTGTTTACTTTTATCCTTAATATTTTCTTAAGGCTATTCGCATATTATTGCTATACAATAATATTGCTGTTGACGTCCCCTCTTTTCAGGGACAACAGGTTACTGTCTATCCCTCCAGCCCCTCTATCCCAGAAACCGTTCTCTTCTCCTTTTCCTTCTTTTTCTTTCTCTTTTCCTCCCTCTCCTCTTCCTCCTTCTTTAAATGGCTTTACATAGCTCTGCTCCAATCCATTAAAGTTTCTCAGATTATCATGTCATTTCCAAATTATTGTGACATGCCTCATGCTATCTGCCAAATACCACTTAAAATAAAATTTCTAAAATATAAACCTAATTGTTGTTCTTAATGGCAATTAAAAAATTAAAATTCCTATTGTAGAATGCCAGAAAATATTCATTATGATGACTGCAGTATTAAAAACATATTTGTAAAATCAGCCAAATGTGATCGATGTTTTCTAAATGATATACAAATTATTTTACATAAAGTATATTCAAAGAGTTAAAAGAAAACAATTTCTGCATAAAAAATTGAAATATGTATATACATAGTGATAAGACCATACTTTTTCAGAGCCCATTAAAATTTCACAGCCTTTTAAACTTTGTTATTATTATTTGCTTAAACTTCTTGTTCAAATTATATAAAAATTTGCTTTGTTTCTACAAGTACAAGTTACTACAAGCTGGTAGACCACATGGCAACATACTGGGATTTTAATATTACCTTATTTTTCTCCATTTTTTTTTTTTTTGATAGAGACTATAACAAATAGCAAGTGGTCAAAAGTAAAACACCTAGACACAGAAGAAAATTCTAAAAAGGGACAATCCTGGATCATCTATTCCTGAATAACTGAAGGTTGGCACCCATTCATAAGATCTACTGAATGATCTACGGGGACTCTTTTGTCTTCGAATACACTAAACTCAACTCTTTCCAATGGTCTCCAGTTTAGGCAAACTTAGACTCAACTTGTTAAATAAAAATTCAAGCTGATTTCTCAGTTTGTATAATAAAAATAATGTGTGCTGTCCCAGGTTCAGGTGTTCTGTTTTTTTTAAAATATGCAGTAAATTTGATAATTAACTTTTGGATAAGGAAGCTTGCAGGATATAGAACACACTTCAGGAAGAAAAAAGTACGTGTGGTGTTAGCAGAATGGGAAGACTGCCCAGAACATGTCCCCTGCTATAAGATTAGTTTGGGAATTAGGGATTTACAGTGCTTACCCCCATCTAGAGGGGACTTGGCAACATTCCCTAGAACTGCAAAGATAAATTGGTGGGAGTGAAAGAAGTAAGTAAAGGCCAGAGGCTGCTGGAAAACAGACTTTCCTGTCACTAAGTCGTGATGTTGTAAAGAGTTCTGAAATCAACCTAGGTGCTAGCCTGAGGAAGAAAGCCAGTTTCTATGTGTTAACAGTAACAACTGACCAATTCAGTCTCCTCATGGTCAGCCTGAGAGATGTAATACAAAGGCCCATCTTGGGGGAGAAAGTGGCTGTGGGGTCATCCACTCAGCCAAGGAGCTCCACCACATACTTCTGTCACAGCGACCTATGGCAGATGGAGGCTTGAGAGTAAGACTGGGTGATGAGGAGGAGGATGGCAATTATGAATGAGGACGACGGTGAAATTTAGAGATGATGAGAAGACTATTGCAGAAGGCAGGAAAAATTAATTATTTTTTGAAAACATCTGAATACATGGATATAAATGGGAAAGATATGAGACACTGGCAAAAATATGTAAATGGATTCCTTTCAAAAAGAAAGCCATCAGAATTCATTTCCATTCAAAAATAAAGTAAAACAAAAAAGATTGTAACATAGAGAGGTAGTTTCTAGAAGCTGGTGTAAAAATAAAATGCTTGAATTCCCAAAGGGAATTATTTATATTAAACAAAATAAAGCAGTACGTAAAGTTTGCCTGGAAATTCCCCTCACCTGTCCCTAGACACCACTTTTGATTTCTTATTTTGCCCTCCCTTGTCCTCCTGTTCCCTCCTAGGAGCAAAAATTACAATTTAATATACGTTATTAATAGTCTCATTTTCGATATTTTAACACAGGGGACATATGTAATTTCTTAATAAATAATAATAAGTAAATTCCTTCTTTCCACAATTTTTTATTTCTCTTCTTTCATTCCTTCTTTCCCTCCCTCCTCTTCCACCCTTTCCTTTCTTTTCTTTCTCTCTCCCCACCTCCTGTACCCCACAAGAGGCCCAGCAAGTCAAACGAGCCTGCATCTCCTCAAGTCAAAAACATTCATATTGAAGTACTTCTCTTGGAAAATTAAGGAAGGAGACAAAAACCCCTCAAACTCTTCAACTACAGTGGTGCCAATTTGATTGCAGTTCCTGCCTGTCAACCTCTTCAACTGGCTTCATCTCCATACTCAGAAGCATAGATTTCAGGCCATGGTCATGCAAATCTGGTCCTATTCCACGTGCAGTGGATTGAGCTTGTTCGGGCTACCTGCCCCCCCCCCTCCCCAGCATTATGGACTCCAGCATTCACTGAAGTCATGAACCCAACTGATTGTAGGGGGGGGATGAGAGTTCAGGACTCAATCCCAAATTGATGCTATATCCATTCATTTCGCTACAAATTAGTTTAATTCTTAAGCCACAGAAACACCCGACTCAAACATACCAAACATCATAGCTTTAAGTCTGTTATGACCAGCAGTGGCTTCTAAATAGGCTACTTCCATAAACTGATGTTATTGCAGACGAAGAAAAGAAATTCTTCAGAGAAATCTTCACACTAAACTTTGAATGGATGTTTCTTTCATTGGCGTGCTGTCTTTTCAGTATAGGGAGACGTGGCCTCTGTGCTTGTTGGCTGATAATGTAAGAACGTTCTTTACACTTTATGCTATTAAGGGAAAAGAATAGGACTGGATCTGTGCGACTACAGCACGGTCTTGACATTCTTCCATGTGAGCAAGGGAATAATCCTGAGGGCTGAAGTGCACCCCTCAACTCCCACACTAAAACAAGATAAAAGGCGGACCTGTATTAAAATATCTATAAACTTGCACTTATAAGATGAATAATTCTGAGGATCTAATGCATGAATTGTGAGTGTAGTTAATAATAACTATATGAGGTGTTGGAATTGACTTTGTGTTAATTAACTTGATTGTAGGAAGCATTTCACAAAGTACACACATATCAAATCATCACATTGTATACTTTAAAAATACTACAATTCTATCTGTCACATATACTTAACGCTGGGAAGAAAATAAAGTTTCATTTTCAGATCCTCACCCCTCTCGAGGGTGCCAGATAAAAATATAGAATGCCCAGTTGAATTTAAATTTCACATAAACAACAAAGAATTTTTAATGCATTATGCCATACTTACACTAAAAAATATTTATTATTTATTTGAAAATCAAATTTAGTTTAGAGTCTTGTATTTTTTTTCTGTGAAATATGACTATACCATATAACAACTATTATTCTCCCAATGATTTTCTTGCCTTATTTTTGTCTTCTTTGCCCTTATCTTACCATCTGATAATACATTGTTCATTTTTTTTTTTCCTGGATCATTTTCTGTGTTCCAGTACTGAAAGGCTGGCTCAATGGAAGTGAAGATGTTTCCATTTTGTATCTCCCTGGAACTCCAGATGGAAGATGCTCAACATATAACAGTTTCTCGATAAACATGGAATGAATTTATTTAGTTAGTGAATAGAATTTCTACCTCAAAAACCTGTTGCTTGTCCATCAGACATGCAAATAATTCTTATAGATAACTAGATCTATAATATTTGCTGTTTGTTTTTAATCTTGATGTTTTTTCCTAGTTAAGTTGAAACCATCCAAAGATATGGATGATGCTGATATTTGTTGAGCACTTACGATGTGCCTGTATTCTGTCATGTACACTTAATACTCACAAAACCCTTACGAAATTGATATAATTTGTATTCTCAGTTTGGCAATCAGAAAAATGAAGCTTAGTAAATAACGATGTCCAAATTCACATAACCCAATTACCAAGCAAGTCTTGAGACCTCATTTAAAACTGTCCCTGGGATAAAGCATTTTCTCAGTAATAATTTCATGCTGTTATTATCTCATAGTAATGGAAACTTAAAAGACATATGGACAATATCCTCGCATTTTTTTCTTTTTATGAAAAATTATTTTTGCAGATCCTTGTCTAATGTACTGGCAAAAAGCAAGGAAGAAAAATTATAGTGAACAACTAATTTAAGTGAATCTTTGCTAACAGATTAAAAGCAGTTTAGCACTTCATTTTCCAGAGGTGAAATTATATGGCTTTTTGATTAATTTTTCTGCACAAATTATGAATAATTATGCCATTAAATAATACAATTTCATAAGAGCTTTCATTTTGGGTTTTACTAATGCAATTCTACTTACATGCAGAGAAAATGAGAAGAGAGGGCAGCAGTATGTTTTCTTATGTTATTTAATCTTCTACAGGCTTCCTTCCAAACCAAGCAACTAAAATGAAACACAGCTTTCCTTCCCAAGAGGGTTTCACTTGTTCCTTTTCTTGCCTCCATCCCCTCTACCCCCTTGCCTTTCTTCCTGTGCTTTTGACTTTCCTTCTCTTTCCTTCCACCCACAGGCACTTTTGAAATGGCCTCAGATGGGAGGGTGAGATCAGAAAATATGCCTATAGAACCCTCTACACGCGGATCTGGCAGGCATTCAACACAAACGCAATTAGAGGGCTTACCCTTGCATGAAATATTTGCTTTCCTGAGAGTCACCAACATTAAACTTTAGGAATGCTAAGGCATAGTGTTTCTATGTCAGAGCTGGGATCCTCAACTTTCCTTTCCTCAAAGTTATTGTTTTTAAAGTTTGCACATAGTATCAAAGGCCCACCAAACAATACATAAGAAAGAAGAATTTTATTAAAATCCACTTGGGACAACTGCATCTGCCATTGGTATTCTTTGGCCAGGGTCTGAGAAGTTATAGCACACCCACCCAGAGGTACTTAAGAGCATTGTTCATGCATTCAATATTTTTCAAATGTACCACCTAGAGTGTACCATGCACTGAGCTCAGACCAGTGTGAAGCCTTGGAACTCATTTTCAATGGTAGACACAGGCAACTAACCAGGAAATTGCAGAGTAACTGATGAAGGTGCTTGATCATCCTTATCCCTTTCTCGATACTATAGAATTTCCAAATATAAAGAAAGCCTCTGATCTTCCTCAGAGAAAGTAAATAGACAAACACTAAAAGCACTCTAAAAATATAAGTAAGATTTGTTCGGTATTCAAGATGTGCCAGCCATACTGCTAAGAATTTTGTAAGCATTAAGACATTCAGTCTTGAAATACCCATAGGTCAG
Source organism: Mirounga leonina (assembly GCF_011800145.1). Lineage (NCBI taxonomy): Eukaryota > Metazoa > Chordata > Mammalia > Carnivora > Phocidae > Mirounga > Mirounga leonina. Next base: position 58,096,247 of record NW_023270454.1, read on the forward strand.
GAAGCTGAGACTTGGGGACTATGAGGAGGTTGCCAAAGATCACACCCAGCAAGGGGTGTGCATTAACTCGCTATAGCTGCTGGAACAAATTGTTACAAACTTGGTGGTTTCAAACAACAAAAAGTTATTCTCTCACAGTTGTAGAGGCCAGAAGTCTGAAATAAGTATCACCGAGCTGATACCGAGGTGCTGGCGAGCCTGTGCTCCTTCCAGAGGTTCTAGGGCAGAATCTCTTCCCTGACTATTCCAGTTTCTGGAGGCTGCTTCCATTCCTTACCTTGTGGGCACATCACTCCAATCTTCAAAGCCAACCTCTGCAAATCTCTCACAGCTCCACCTTCACAACACCTTCTCCTCTGTGTGTGTGCATGTGTGTGTGTGCATGTGTGTGCATGCGTGTATAATCTCCCTCTGCGTCTCTCTTATAAGGGTAATTGTGATGGCATTTAGAACTCATCCAGGTAATCCAATGTAATCTTATCTCAAGATCCTTAATTTAATCATTCCTGCAAAACATTTACCATATAAGGTAACATTCACAGGTTCCAGGAATTCAGTCCTGATTAATATCTTTTAGATGCCAACATTCAGTTGAACACAGGATTAGGCCTAGAATTTGATCAGACAGACTGCCTCTAGTGCCTTTGTTCTTAACCACTGTGATATATGGCATCTCCAGTGTGTAACTTTGATCTAGAGAGGAAGACAAAATGTTGGTGGGAACTATGAGATGTTTTTAAAAAGGGAGAGTCAAAGTGAAATTGGTATTTTCAGGAGGATTGCTGTTCTGTAGTTTGGGGTAGCTTGGGGTGTGCAGCAAGTAGGAGACTATTGCAATAGTCTGTGCCCAAAATGATAAGGACCAGAGCCAGGGTGGTGGTGAAGGAAGTGGACACTTGGAATGGGAGATATGAAAGAAGAAATACCAAGACTTGTCACTGAGTAGACCCTGAAGGACAACAGAGGTAAAAAAAATACTTTACTTATTTGACAACATTTATAGGCAATAGCTACATGTTAGCCATTGCTTGGATCCAAACATGAAGAGTTAAATCACGGTTTTTAATTTCCAAAAGTGCAATAAAAGATGAAACAGATAACCAAAGATTAAAATAAAATGTGATGGGAATGATCTCACTGGGAATGTGGGAACACAGTTAAAACCACTGCATTGAATGGGTGTGTATGTTAGGGAAGGTGTTTTACCTTGGGTTCTTCCAGAATCTGGGTTCTTTCACACCTAACACAAAGATTCCAGCCCAAGTAGGATGTGCGGTCAGTAAACATAAGTAGGGGGATGAAGAATTGATACAGGGAACAGAGGGAGGTCCATAAAGGATGCATTTTCAAGCCAGTTATGGGTGTAGGTAACTGAAGCTCAGTCCCACTGGGGCCCTCTGGGGGCCAGTGCAGAAAAGGCGCTAAAGTATCATCCTACCCAGGGCTGGGGTTGCTGGCAGATGCATACACCAAATCCTAATGAAAAACTAAAAAAATTGTGTTGTTGTAGTTGTTACAGAGGTGCCGTAGCACATGCCTAAAAAATAAATACTCATTTTTCACATTTAACTCTTATTTTGATAACCCTTAAAACAAGATTTCAGTAATGGTGAAATGTTCTTATTTCACGTCACTAGGGGAGAAAGAGAACCGCTAACAGTGCGAATGCATCAGGAACATTTAATCCAACAATCATATATTGATGTAACACAGCATCTCTACCTCTCAGCATTAAGAGTGTATTTGTTTATTTTTCTGTGCCCCGAGATGGCCCTTACCTGGGACTGCACTTGTCATCTTCTATACTTGGACATTCTAACCCCTACGTAGGAATTGAGTGTGCAAATAAGGCAGCATATATCTGAGTTAACATTCATTTCTCTTTTACCTCATTTCTACAGAGGTTCTGTAGAAATCTTTTACTTTTTTTTTTTTTTTTTTTGGAGGGAGGACAATTCCACGATAAGCCAAATAAAAATTTAAACTAGATTTCTATAAACAGTCATAGGAATGAAAAGATCCAGAGGCTGTGTGGAGATAGATCTCGCTGTCCACCTGGGTCGTGGGCTAGTTTTTCCTTGCAGCGGCAGATAAATCCCTCAGAATGTCCCTGCACAGGTGTCTCCCTTCACCTAGGACTGCCCAACTCCTGCACATTGAATGCACTTCAGTGACTTATCAAACTAGTAGAAGGTGAGTCCATCGGGGATCTTATCACCTGCAGTTTTTATGGACTGTTCAGTAATGAAAATAGAGAGGAGTCTGAACTCCCTGACATGGAAACCTTCAAGAAGCTATGGAATGTGGTCACTGGTATTTCTGGTATCTTTTAAATGTCAAGAGAGCAGAATTTCTTTTGTCAGTTGTCACAGTAAGGCTAACAATTAAAGCCATCTGCTCTTCATTTCACTCCCCAAGGGCATCTTTCATTTTTCACCAACTTCCTGTTGTTGACAGCACAGTTCCTCCCAACTTCTCTCTGAAATGGTGAGGTCATCACCAGGCTCAGGCCATTCAGTAACTGCTGGCTTGGTCCAACCCCTGGAATGTCTCTCTTTGCCCCGGAAGCTGCAGCCTCCGGTAACTGGGACCTTGCAGCAGATACAGATCATGAAGAACGTTGGCTCTTCCCCAAGCGATGCTGATGAAGCAATGGACATGTTGTGCATGACCATTATCACAGCTGACACTGCTTTGTTTGTGACTTTTTATTTAAGGGGGAAACAAAAGAAGAAAATAAGGGGGTGGTGAGGAAGGAAGGGAGGGATAAGGAAAAGGAGGAAGGAAGGAGGGAAAGAAAGGGAAAAGAAAACAGAAAAGAGAAAAGAAAAGAGAAAGGGGAGAAAAGAGTAGAAGGCAAGGGAAGAGAAGAAAGAAAAGCAAGTCTCTGTTCTTCTTGAATTCAGGCTCATTATTGTCTCTGCTGATATTAAAATATCTGTCAACCACAAATGCTCAATGCCTTTATTGTAGTGTTTATTTAAAAGGTAGATGGTGGCAAATGGAAAAGAGCAGAAAGTATATAGAGCAAGTTTATAAATTCTATAGACTGTAGGAAACTTTACAGATGAACTGACTGCAGTGATTCAAACCAGTAAGTCTGCCGATCGATGTGTTCGAGGGCTGTTCTTTCTTTGTTGTTCTTGAGATAGTGCCATGAAATAATAAGAAAAGTCATCCCATTGCTGAGAAGAAAATCACCATACAGTTCTGGGGATAGATTTCATTTTTGTGTGATGTCCAAGGCTATCAAATATGGTCTACTTATAAAAATTGTGAATTCACAATGTAAAGTTTGAATGAACTTGTTTATCAACCCAATTCAGACAAAAGCAAAGTTTCTAGAAGTTCTATCAGCATGAAGTTAATGTATAAACCAGGAAAATACACAATTGTTATTTCAAGCCAAAATTTTAAAATACCTAGTCAGATTTGCTAATAGGCTTTTCAATTTTATATGTACATTTCTAACTAAAGCTAATAAACTCTAAGGAATAATTCTCTTTGGGTCTATGGAGAGCAGAATCAAACAAGTCACTTCAGGGCTTTGGACATGTAGTATTTCCCTGGTATAGACAGAGTTTGGTTTATTTTGGGTTAGCAAATTGGTCACTTGAGAGATTCATTAATTGAGATCCCTAAGGTACTGTTTGGTAAATTGCTGCCACAGCCCTTCATAATGTAATACTTCATGTGAAGGACTCTGTAGTTGGCCATTTAGCTCATTAAGAATAGTGTTATGGTAAACATCCTTCAAGTCATTGTCTCTGGGTATTTCTGAGCTCATAAAGCACAAAGTGCCAACACCATGTGTGAGGTTTAAATTTGTGTCAAAATGTGCCTACTTCACAGTTTTTGAAAACACAGAGCTAAAAATCACAGCAGTCAACAAGACTTCCAAACTGCTCCTGCTCTACACGCATCCAGAATGGTGGGATCTCGTATAATGTTTTCCCTAATAATCAGCCAGTTGTAATTCAGCTAGAGCAAAGTTATTGAAATTTGTTTTCTAGAGTTTTCTTCAGAACATATCAAGTAAATTGTTATCAGTCTACTGAAGAGAAATATTTTTTCTTAAACATGTCTGAAGACACTTTAAAAAGAAAAAAACCTATATCTTTGGGAAGCAACACAACAGCAATCTCAGGGTCAAAATAACAAAGCTACAGCCAAGATATCCAAGAAAGTAAAAAAAAAAAAAAAAGTCCAAGATGAGGAACAGAGCCCATATGATTACCTAACTTCACTCTTCATATCAAATGGAAATAGAAAAATAAGAGTAAATTAATATTAGTGCTAAAAAAACAGGAAGGGAGCCATTAGTGGAGTTTCTGGAAGATATAAAGCAGATGGGATCAAATTAAAAACAAAACAAACAAAAAACAACTGGAATAAAGCTCTTGTGATCGACGGAAGCTTTAAAAGAATAGACTATCATAAATTTTTCTCTTCAAGTTCTGCAAAAAAATCCAAGAGCAAACATGTAGAGGCTGGAAATGCATGCAAGCCAAGGGGCTGTTGGTGCCATATTACAATGATTTCCTTTACCAATATCAACATATGTAAACCATCCAGCCAGTGTTCACTTCAAATAGAGAAAGATCTCAAAGTACAGTGGGAGGGCTACCACAAAGTTTCTTAGCATGAGGCCAGAGAGAAAAACAGAAATATTCTGCAGATCACTATAATAGATCCAGTAATGAGAAAGAAAATAGAAATCAAAAAGGAAAGAAGCTCAGCACACAGTAAAATTCACTAAATCTTCCTATTTCTAGGATAAGTCCTTCCCTACTTCTCAGTTGAAGGGATCTCTGTATTGCCATCTTGTTTCCTGCTTGTGCAATCCAAAATCAGGTCCACCTGTCCATATAGCCCTACCTCCTCTCTGCAGTTGGGAGAAATCAACGTGTGGATTCATGCATCCATGACAGGAGCCCTGCTGAGAGTGCCTGCCATGGTCTTACTCAAGGGGGGTAGGAGAGGTAAAGATCATAGATAGATAGATAGATAGGTTGATTGATCAATTGATCAATCAGTCGATCTGGGCCTTTTTAATGTTATATGACACTACCTAGAAGAAGGACATTTATGAGTCTTTATGTGCTAAGAAACAACTGATAATAATATGCAGGAACAACTACATTAGTGGAAAAAACATTACCACTAGATGCTGAACTGACAGAAATATGTTTGTCCCTCATAACAGAACCTTAGCAAGTTAGGATTAAAAAGACTCTCAGCAAGTCAATTTTCCTAACTTGAAAATAAGTACTTATCAAAGAAGAGAAGAGAATAAGATACTCAAGGGTGAAACATTAGAGACATTTCTTGAACTGTGTCAGCCTGGTTTTGCTGATTAAATAGAAGCAAAAATGATGTTCCTGAATCAGAAAACTCTATGTTGTAAAGGTGCCATTTCTGCTCAAATTAACCTATAAATGACTACAATTCCAGTGTGATTTCGAGGGGATGCATTCCATTGAAAGACAACATTATGTCAAGGGCATTTCTGACGGAGAGTCCTTAATGTGATCTCTGAAACTTGAGAAATGTAAAGTCTTGAGTACTAGACTGTTTCCAGTTACTTTAGGGTCTTTAAAAAAGGGTTTTTTTAGGGAGATCTACCAGCCCAGATGAATGGATTTCCCTCCCCAAAAGGTCTATTCCTACTGTTTGTATAAAAGAGATACTTAGGAAAAGAGTTTGCTATTTGAATAGTTTCCATCTCTATTATTGTAATCACTGAAATAATTAAGTCAAAAGTGAAACAACATTTATTGAAATTTTAGCTTCTACAATTTAAAAGTTATTTTTCTTGTATTTAATTCATTTCCAAGCAATAACTTCTGAATAATAATTTTGTTAGGAAAAGTTTACAGAGAATTTAGCTCCCTTCATGCCTTTTATTGATTTACGTCAAATATATCTTTATTTCAAAATAAAATAAAACGCTAATTGAACATGGCATCATTTTATTGAGGGGCTAGATGAAGTGGCTACAAATGAATTTGATTTTTCACTTCTGCCTTCAGATGTGCTCACTTGAATCATCCTTTAATACTCCTGGATACCATCTCAGGTAGAACCTACAGTTCATCCAGTTGGTTTCAAATTTGGCAGAACTTCATTTGTGTATATTGAGAATTCCAGCCAGATATAAATAAAAGCATCCATTAACTCCTCAGTTCCTGTGGACGCATGAGCATGATTCCACAAGATGGCTGTGGGCATAAGCCAAGCAGCATATGTGCTATTTCCCAGCCCCTGCCCCACTACCTCCAACCTCACTGGGCCACTTTTGGATCCCTTGGAGGCCAGGGATAAAGGAAGGAAGGGAGAGAGGTGAAGGGAGCAATGATCCATTACTTAACCAATGGAATTTATAGGGTCCTGTGACTGTCTGATGCCCTTTGCCATGCCTTGCTTCCAGCAACTGGCTCTCTCTCATGGGATGCTTTGGTTGATTCTTCTGCATGCTTCCTTCTAATGGGGCCCTCAGTACTATGCCTTACACTGACTCTTTTAGGAATTGCCACTCTTTCAAAATGAGTCCTGTCTGCCAACCCCCACTGGGCCCCAGGACTATGTATGAAACTGCAGGTTGATCCAACAGCTCCCCCCTCTTCACTCTTCCATTGTGGGCCCCAGTCATCCTTGCCTTGACCTTTTCCAGACAAAGGTCGATCTCTCTCTCTCTATGTCCTGCAGGAAGAAAGCCAGCTACCCTGATGCCCTGCTTCACAGCAGCACACGACCTCCACATATTTGCAGCTGATTAAGTGGGCAGCTAGGAAGGAAGACGCCAGTCTCCCACATCTTTCCAAGGAAGTGTCTTGTTATGATATTCCCTTGGCGATGGAAGGGAGGCATGCCCGCCCCGCTCCACAATGGTGTTCTCTTCCCACAGATGTCGTCCTATGATCCTGTCTGAGATCTCTGAGTGCCTATCATTCAGGCTGACAGTGCATGATGCAGACGGATAGCCGAACATCCAGACTGCCCAATCCCTTCCTGGTCTGGTGGCGACATGTCTATCACTTTCTGTAGAATATTTGGGCACTTACCATCTGCCCTCAGTTTGGCATTTCAGAAGAGACTCAAAAATAAGAGCAAACACCATTTAATTCTCTCTCTTGTCTCCATCTCTGTCTCTCCATCTCTCTCTGTGTTCTGGCTCTCTCTGTCTTTCTCTCTTTACACATACACACACACACACACACACACACATACACAGCAAAAATAAATAAACCATATTTCTATCACTTATAAACATATCTATGAAAAGTCCTATCTCATTTTCACTTTCAGGGCACACAAGAAGTCTAAATTGCCCAACCCCACTGGCAGTTGGGTTGGAGTCATTTAGTAGGATCTAGACAAAAATATGTGAACAGAGGTGATGTATGCCACTTCCAGGCATGACCATTAAAACCTCCCCATTTCACTCTGTGTTCCCATTCTGTATCAACCTTGAAAGCTGTTATGTTTTCATGGAAACTAATGAGGATGAAAACACATCAGTCCAAAACCTATGGGATACAGCAAAGGTGGTCCTGAGAGGGAAATACATAGCTTCTCTCAAAAAATTAGAAAAATCCCAAATGTACAAGCTAAACTTACACCTAAAGGACCTGGAGAAAGAACAGCAAATAAGACCTAAACCAAGCAGGAGAAGAGAAATAATAAAAATTAGAGCAGAAATCAATGAAATAGAAACCAGAAAAAAAGTAGAACAGATCAGCGAAACTAGAAGCTGGTTCTTTGAAAGAATTAACAACATCTATAAACCACTGGTCAGACTTATCCAAAAGAAAAGGGAAAGGACCCAAATTAATAAAATCATGAATGAAAGGGGAGAGAAAGCTGTATGTTGAAGATGGCAATAACTCAAGATAGAAGCAGCCTGGAGTCACTGCTTGGAGGAGAGCTGACAAAAAGAACCTCCCAACCCACTTCAAACTGTGAAATAAATAAGCAATAAACATTCATTGTATTAAGCTACCAAGATTTGGGGATTTGTTTGTTATTGCAGCATGACCTATTCTATCATATTCCAAAAATTGATACCCTGAAATAGAGTGCTGAAGTAATAAAGCTTAAATACAAGGCAGTGACTTAGCACTCAGGTGGAATAAGCAAAGAACTGATACGAGAAGCCTAACATTTGACGATCTATGTTACACAATGGCAAAATATTTGGATAAGCTGTCTCATGCAATAACTTGAGAGGCAGACCATGTGCCTGCTGAGTGAAAAGCTCTAGGGGAAAAGTGTGGAAAAGACCATATTGGTATGTTTTGACTACTATTGGCTGTGTTTAGCAAGTTATTACAGGAAAGGATGAGTTTAGAAAAGAACTGTCTATTTTGCAAATGATTATTTTAGGGAAAGAGAGCTTGGTACATCAAAAAATTGAAAAGTCTAGCTACTTTTAAACTCAAAGACATGGGAAATGGATTTTTAAGGAAACTATAAACAACAATTTTTTTAAAAGATTTTATTTATTTATTTGACAGAGAGAGAGAGATAGGGAGAGCAGGAACACAAGCAGGGGGAGTGGGAGAGGGAGAAGCAGGCTTCCCACCAAGCAGGGAGCCCGATGTGGGGCTCAATCCCAGGACCCTGGGATCATGACCTGAGTCGAAGGCAGACGCTTAACGACTGAGCCACCCAGGTGCCCCTATAAACAACAATTCTTTAGCAAGACTTCTCACTTGAATAAAGAAAAAGGAAAAGATGAGATTAAGGCACCCTGCTCATCTATTTTGATTCCAGATAAGTTGAAGTAGCTGTCGTTCAATGGAAAGAAATGGCTTGGAGGCAAAAAAAAAAAAAAGAAGTGAGCAAAATAACTGTCATTTAATTCATAAATAACCACATTGAGAGGGACCATCTCTCAACCCAGGTATGTGGTGTAACGTTTTTCTGAATGTTCCTATGAAAGTATTTTTAAAATGAGTTCAACATTTAAATCAGTAGACTTTGAGTCAAGTGGATTGCAGCTCATAATAAGGAGAGGCCCCCATCCAATCACTTGAAGGCCTTAATAGAGCAAGGACTGACCTCCACCCAAGGAAGAAGGAATTCTGTCAGCAGACTGCCTTTGGACTCAAACTGCAACTCTTCCCTGAGTCTCCTCCATCAGATTTTTGGACTCCCCAAACCTCTACAATCATATGAGCCAATTCCTGAAAACAAATCTCCCTCCATAATATATACCTACATTCTATTGGTTCTGTTTCTCTGGAGAATCCTGACTAATACATCTGAAAATGATAAACTTTCTGTTGGATTTAGTAACTAGATAATGCTTTGAATTGCCCCTGTCAGAGAAGGGTTGATATGTGTTCTAGGTATTAGAGGAAAAGTGAAATGGTTGTTTGGTGATCTGAAGGGTGAACCAGGGCGGAGACTGAAGAAACACACACTGGTTCCACTTCTCTTCCTGAGCACGTAGAAAGGCTGCATTTCTGAGCCTCTTCCCCAGGTACATTGGGGCTATGTGACAGTTCTGGCCAACGGGACATGAATAGAAATAAAGGTACATCTCTTTCTGTCTTAGTTACAAAACTCTATACATGTTCTCTCTTACCCTTCTGTAGGCCACGTAATTAAGCTGGGGCAACGTCATCAGAAGGAAGGAGCTTGATGCCAGAGTCACCACTTAAAGGATAAGGACCAGTGGCTTCAGTTGCCGGTGACTAAGTGAGACATGAAACTTTATGTTAAGCCACTGAAATTTGGGATTTTTTGTTATCTTAACAAATCCTGGCCTATCCTAACACAGTGTCCTAATACTGAGAATGGTAACTGAATTGTGTTACTGCTGATTAAAGTCCCTACGATAAGACAGTGGTTGAGTTGATGCATGGTGGGACTGAGTGAGGATCTCAGGCATGGAAGACTTTTGCAATCCTTTGATTACTTTGTATCCATGATCTACATAGCTAGTGAGAGTTTATCAAGGCTTCCTTTTTTCTGGATAAGCAAAAATTATCACAGATCAAATGGCCAAGAGTCTTGGTTTGCAAGGCAAAATTTTTCAGGTGTTATCTGGAAGAATGAAGGGTGAAGCAATTGTTTAAATGACTGCTTGTATTTGGTTGTGATTCACAGTGTATCTACCAGGTCTGATGTTTCGACCTGCTAGAAAAATCTGATAATGTTGAAGTATTTGGCTTCTCTAAGATGCCTTTACAGACCTCTAGCCTATCTGACTTAACACAACTCTTGACCTAATTTTTTACTACAATACCCCCTTTTATTCTTTCTAGCTTTGTTCTTAATCTGTAATCATTTAGATTTGAATGTGTTTACTTTTCTCTTTCTCCTTTTTCTGCAAGAAAGTAAGCTGCATGATTGCAGAGACTCAATCTTCTTGTTAATTAATCTCACTGTTCAGTACATGTCTGATACATAGTAGATGTGAAAGTATATTTATAAAATAAACAAGTAAATAAAGGATTTAGTGAATGAATAAATAAATATGTTACTTATTGTGACCTCCAAAGGGATTTTAAATGTCAAAAGAACTTTGCTCTAAGCTAGTGTATGTTAAACCTGGGGATTTGCTAGATGCTAGATGTATAGATGTATATGGCTTTGTTAAGATCTGCTTTTTCTGCTTATGGCCTAGGAGGCAAGTTCACCATATTGTTAAAACCATATTTTCCCTATGCTCAAGTTAGTTTGCTGATTAAGAATGGAAAAACCCAAGAGGAGCTAGAGGAAGCTTAATAATCTAAACAGGCCAATCCTTGGCCTAACTAAGATAACAGTTGAACCATTGTAAAACTCCTGTGTCCACATAACCCCAAAAGTTGTTGGAGATGCAAAGACAATGAATCCCCTATGAAATCGTGCTAAGTCCTCATTTGGGAACTCAGAACACTCCTGACAGGTCCAAGATGGGCTGCAGGATCCGATTCATTGTGATTTTCTTTTCACACTGCCCACATTTAAGTATTTTGGTTATCTTCCCTCTCATTCACTCAGCAAAACTTCTTGCTAGGTTTTTCTGTGGTAGTCTCATCACCAAGACAGGGTTTCAGAAGGGTGGGAGCAAAGAGTGTGAGGGAGCAGGTGTGGGAGAGGAAAGGGAAAGAAAATAAAGTGTCTTCCCTTTAAGATTAAAGTCTGATTCTCATCAGAACCATTGTTTTATTTCTTTTAGTCCCTGAAAACATAGACCAGAAGTTATTTTAATGGATGATCTAATTCAAGCCACTGCCTCCAAGAAGAATAAAATCTAAACCATACAAGATAAATAATAGCCCAGCATATTCCTGAAATTGTTCAAAGGAAAAGATTCCACAATTATCTGTGTCCAAATTCAGATAAAGAACTAACTTATTGTTATTAACTTCAATTCTTTTCTCTCTCCCTCCTTCCTTCCTCTCTTCCCCACCTCTTCCCTTTCTTTTCCTCTCTTCCCCTCTCTCTTTCTCCTCTTGTATTAGTCTGCTCAGGCTGCCATGACAAAATACCACAGACTGGTGGCTTAAACAACAGAAATAACAGAAATTTATTTTCTCAACGCTAGAATTCCAAGATCAAGGAGCCATCCATGTTGGTTTCTGGTGAGACCTCCCTTTCCAGCCTGTAGGTAACTGCCTTCTCTTGGTGTCCTCACATGGCTTCTTCTCTGTGTGTCTGGTGTTTTTCCTCTCTCTCTCTCTCTTTTTTTTTTTTTTTCAGGAGGAAGAGACGGGGGAGGAGGCGCAGGGGGAGAGGGGAAGAGGGGGAGAGAGAATCTTAAACGGGCTCCACACCCCTCACAGGGCCCAACGCAAGCCTCCATCTTCATAACCCTGAGATCATGACCTGAGCAAAAATCAAAAGTCAGATGCTTAACTGACTGAGCCACCCAGGGGCCTGAGTTGTCTTTCCTTTTATAAGAAGATCAGTCCCAAAAGATTAGGGCCCCATCTTTAAGGCCTCATTCAACTTTAATTGCCTCCTTAAGGCTCTATTTCCAAGTATTGTCACACTGGAGATTAGACTTCAACACATGCATTTTGGGAGATAGAATTTCGTCCTTCACACCTCTGTAGTCAAACATGCAAATTCCTGCTCGCTCTGACTTCAGACAAGTTGTCTAACTCCCTCAGCCTTAATAACTGGGAACAATAAAACTGGACATTGAGCGGTCTTTGTCAGAAATAAAACAAATTGTAACACCTCAAAAGTTAGCCAAAAATACTATTTGATACATGAAATATTTGATAACTTCTGCCATTAATTTACTTTGAAATTATTATGACTTCCTTCAGTCTTCTTCTTGTCATTGTAACCAAAACTCTTTCCCATTCACTTGAAAATGATCCTTGCTGAATATTCTCATGTTTCTTTCATTGATTTAACAAATACTGTTTTCTTTCTGTGGGACAGGCACTATGCTAGACACAGGCTATACAGCCCTGCACGAAACAGTAACTGCTCTCATGCAGCTTACAGTCCAGCTGGGAAAATGGATAATCAACTAATGAAAACACCAATAATATGCAATTGCAAGTCAGCTGATAGGAGCAATTTTAGAAAAGGTTAGTTTATTATGGCTGGAAGGGCATGATTATATGGGGGAGGTGGGACAGGGAAAGCCTCACTTTTAATGGTCCTTATTTTCTCCTCTAGAACTTCTTAAAGTCCTTACTATTCAACTAGTTTTTAGAAAATAAAAATAACACCTACGGTTGAAATAGTTCAGGTGAGTTAAAATAAGTAAAATGAAAAATGAAAAGTCCCAAGATCTCTATAACACATAATCAGAACTAAAGCAAGAGAGCCTCTGTCCGGCCATGCACAGACAGACCCGATATTCAGAGATTGTTATCCAATGGCTTAAATCAAAGAATGCTAAACAGAAAATAGGTACCTATTGGAAGAATCTTGTCAGAGGAAAGGCTACAGTGATCTACTACTACAAATAGTACAATCGGCAAGAGTACAAGTGTTTTAATCATACAGACAATTTTAACACAAAATTTTGTATTCATAGGAGTGTCAGTCTTAAGTAATATATGAAACATTTTTTAAGAATATTTTCTAAATTCTATACAAATATTCTTTGCACAGAAGATTTGACATCTTGTTATGGACTACCTAACTAATGGACTAATCAGTGAACTAACTAAAAGGTAGTCCAAGGGGCGCCTGGATAGCTCAGTTGGTTAGGGTCAGGTCATGATCTCAGGGTCCTGGGATGGAACCCCACGTAGGGCTCCCTGCTTCTCCCTCTGCCTCTGCCACTCCCCCTGCTTGTGTTTTCTCTCTCCCTCACTCTCTCTCTCTCAAATAAATAAATAAAATCTTAAAAAAAAATAAAAACAAAAAATAAAAAGTAGTCCAAAATACAGATGGCAGGATGTTTAAGAAAAAAGAAAAGGGAAAAGAGAAAAATCATGTTTTAACATGTCACTTTAATAGTCCATTCAATCTAATAACACTATTTACAACTTCTTAATCATATCCACACTAATCATGCTTATTGATGAAGACAGAGCTAATCACAGAAATATGTAATTATTGTACAAATGATGTGTTCCTATGTTTTTCTGTCATTTAGTTGTCAATCTATGTAGTAAAATCTTGGAGAGATTGAGTAGATAGAGATGTTACAGGTTAATTGACATGACTCCTTCAATTTGTGGTTGAGGATATGAATCCTAGACATGTGGCCCCCATGCTTTAGAGTTTAGACCTTCATACCCCAGAGTAAATTTTTCCCTCCCTCTGTTCAAAAGTCCCCTAATTTCCCACACAAGGGTTAGACATGTACATAATCATCAGTGAAACCGTTATAATTTTACCCAGTAGTCCTGAAAATCAGGTAATATGTAACTGGATATTAGCACATTTCCCAATATCTAGGCTATTCAGTCATTTTTTAAAATTTTCTTTTATTATGTTAATCACCATACATTACATCATTAGTTTTTGATATAGTGTTCCATGATTCATTGCTTGCATATAACACCCAATGCTCCATTCAATACGTACCCTCCTTAATAAACATCACCAGGCTAACCCATCCCCCTACCCCACCCCTAGAACCCTCAGTTTGTTTCTCAGAGTCCATATCTCTCATGGTTCATCTTCACCTCTGACTCCCCCTCTTCATTATTCCCTTCTTACTATCTTTTTTTTTTTTTAAACATATAATGTATTATTTGTTTCAGAGGTACAGGTCTGTGATTCAACAGTCTTACACAATTCACAGAGCTCACAATAGCACATAACGTCCCCAATGTCTATCACCCAGCCCCCCAGCCCTCCCACTCCCCACCATTCCAGCAACCCTCAGTTTGTTTCCTGAGATTAAGAACTCCTCGTATCAGTGAGATGATAAGATACATGTCGTTCCCTGATTGACTTACGTCGCTTAGCATAATACCCTCTAGTTCCATCCATGTCGCTGCAAATGGCAAGATTTTGGGTTTTTTGATGGCTGCATAATATTCCATTGTACCTATATACCACATCTTCTTTATCTATTCATCTGTTGATGGACATCTTGGCTCTTTCCATAGTTTGGCTATTGTGGACATTGCTACTAGAAATACTGGGGTACATGTACCCCTTTGGATCACTAAATTTGTATCTTTGGGGTAAATACCCAGTAATGCAATTGCTGGGTCATTGGATAGCTCTATTTTCAACTTTTTGAGAAACCTCCATACTGTTTTCCAGAGTGGCTGCACCAGCTTGCATTCCCACCAACAGTATAGGAGGGTTCCCCTTTCTCAGCATCCCCGCCAACATCTGTCGTTTCCTGACTTGTTAAATTTAGCCATTCTGACCGGTGTGAGGTGGTATCTCATTGAGGTTTTGATTTGGATTTCCCTGATGCCGAGAGATGTTGAGCACTTTTTCATGTGTCTGTTGGCCATTTGGATGTCTTCTTTGGAAAAATGTCTGTTCATGTCTTCTGCCCATTTCTTGATTGGATTATTTGTTCTTTGGGTCTTGAGTTTGATAAGTTCTTTATAGACTTTAGATACTAGCCCTTTATCTGATGTGTCATTTGCAAATATCTTCTCCCATTCTGTCAGTTGTCTTTTGGTTTTGTTGACTGTTTCCTTTGCTGTGCAAAAGCTTTTTATCTTGATTAAGTCCCAATTATTCATTTTTGCCCTTGCTTCCTTTGCCTTTGGCGATGTTTCTAGGAAGAAGTTGCTGTGGCTGAGGTCGAAGAGGTTGCTGCCTGTGTTCTCCTCTAGGATTTTGATGTACTCCTGTCTCACATTGAGGTCTTTCATCCATTTTGAGTCTATTTTTCTGTGTGGTGTAAGAAAGTGGTCCAGTTTGAGTCTTCTGCATGTGGCTGTCCAATTTTCCCAACACCATTTGTTGAAGAGACTGTCTTTTTTCCAAGGGACATTCTTTCCTGCTTTGTTGAAGATTAGTTGACCATAGAGTTGAGGGTCCATTTCTGGGCTCTCTATTCTGTTCCATTGATCTATGTGTCTGTTTTTGTGCCAGTACCATACTGTCTTGATGATGACAGCTTTGTAATAGAGCTTGAAGTCTGGGATTGTGATGCTATCAGCTTTTCTTTTCTTTTTCAACATTCCTCTGGCTATTCGGGGTCTTTTCTGGTTCCATACAAATTTTAGGATTATTTGTTCCATTTCTTTGAAAAAAGTGGATGGTATTTTGATAGGGATTGCATTAAATGTGTAGATTGCTCTAGGTAGCATTGACATCTTCACAATATTTGTTCTTCCAATCCATGAGCATGGAACGTTTTTCCATTTCTTTGTGTCTTCCTCAACTTCTTTCATGAGTGTTCTATAGTTTTCTGAGTACAGATTCTTTGCCTCTTTGGTTAGATTTATTCCTAGGTATCTTATGGTTTTGGGTGCAATTGTAAATGGGATTGACTCCTTAATTTCTCTTTCTTCTGTCTTGTTCTTGGTAGAAATGCAACTGATTTCTGTGCATTGATTTTATATCCTGCCACTTTACTGAATTTCTATATGAGTTCTAGCAGTTTTGGGGTGTAGTCTTTTGGGTTTTCCACATAAAGTATCATATCAACTGCAAAGAGTGAGAGTTTAACTTCTTCTTTTATTTCTTTTTGTTGTCTGATCACTGTGGCTAGGACTTCTAGCACTATGTTGAATAGCAGTGGTGATAGTGGACATCCCTGCCATGTTCCTGACCTTAGGGGGAAAGCTCTCAGTTTTTCCCCATTGAGAATGATGTTCGCTGTGGGTTATTTATAGATGGCTTTTATGATATTGAGGTATGTACCCTCTATCCCTACACTCTGAAGATTTTAATCAAGAAAGGATGCTGTACTTTGTCAAATGCTTTTTCTGCATCTATTGAGAGGATCATATGGTTCTTGTTCTTTCTTTTATTAATGTATTGTATCACATTGATTGATATGCAGATGTTAAACCAACCTTGAAGCCCAGGAATAATCCCACTTAGTCATGGTGAATAATCCTTTTAATGTACTGTTGGATCCTACTGGCTGATATTTTGGTGAGAATTTTTGCATCCATGTTCATCAAGGATATTGGTCTGTAATTCTCCTTTTTGATGGGGTCTTTGTCTGGTTTTGGGATCAAGGTAATGGTGGCCTCATAAAACGAGTTCAGAAGTTTTCCTTCCATTTCTAGTTTTTGGAACAGTTTCAGAAGAATAGGTATTAATTCCTCTTCAAATGTTTGGTAGAATTCCCCTGGGAAGCCATCTGGCCCTGGACTCTTGTTTGTTCAGAGTTTTTGCTTACTGCTTTAATTTCCTTAGTGGTTATGGGTCTGTTCAGGTTTCCTATTTCTTCCTTGTTCAGTTTTGGTAGCTTATACATCTCTAGGAATGCATCCATTTCTTCCAGATTATCTAATTTGCTGGCATAGAGTTGCTCAAAATATGTTCTTATAATTGTTTGTATTTCTTTGGTGTTGGTTGTGATCTCTCCTCTTTCATTCATGATTTTATTTATTTGGGTCATTTCTCTTTTCTTTTTGGTAAGTCTGGCCAGGGGTTTATCAATCTTATTAATTCTTTCAAAGAACCAGCTCCTAGTTTCATTGATCTGTTCTACTGCTTTTTTGGTTTCTATTTCATTGATTTCTGCTCTGATCTTTACTATTTCTCTTCTCCTGCTGGGTTTAGGCTTTATTTGCTGTTCGTTCTCCAGCTCCTTTAGGTGTAGGGTTAGGTTGTGTATTTGAGACCTTTCTTGTTTCTTGAGAAAGGTTTGTATTGCTATATACTTTCCTCTTAGGACTGCCTTTGCTGCATCCCAAAGATTTTGAACAGTTGTGTTTTCATTTTCATTTGTTTCCATGAATTTTTTTTATTCTTTAATTTCCTGGTTGACCCATTCATTCTTTAGTAGGATGCTCTTTAGCCTCCATGTATTTGAGTTCTTTCCGACTTTCCTCTTCTGATTGACTTCTAGTTTCAAAGCATTGTTGTCCAAAGATATGCAGGGAATGATCCCAGTCTTTTGGTACCAGTTGAGATCTGATTTGTGACCTAAGATGTGATCTATTCTGGAGAATGTTCCATGGGCACTAGAGAAGAATGTGTATTCTGTTGCTTTGGGATGGTATGTTCTGAGTATATCTGTGAAGTCCATTTGGTCCAGTGTGTCATTTAAAGTCTTTATTTCCTTGTTGATCTTTTGCTTAGATGATCTGTCCATTTCAGTGAGGGGGGTGTTAAAGTCCCCCACTATTATTGTATTGTTGTGGATGTGCTTCTTTGCTTTTGTTATTAATTGGCTTACATAAGTGGCTGTTCCTCATGTTAGGAGTATAGATATTTAGAATTGTTAGATCTTCTTGTTGAATAGACCCTTTAAGTAGGATATAGTGTCCTTCCTCATCTCTTATTATAGTCTTTGGTTTACAATCTAATTTGTCTGATATAAGGATTGCCACCCCCGCTTTCTTTTGGTGTCCATTAGCATGGTAAATGGTTTTCCACCTCCTCACTTTCAATCTCAGGGTGTCTTTGGGTCTAAAATGAGTGTCTGGCAGACAGCATATCGATGGGTCTTGGTTTTTTATCCAATCTGATAGCCTGTGTCTTTTGATCGGGGCATTTAGCCCATTTGCATTCAGGGTAACTATTGAAAGATATGAATTTAGTGCCACTGTATTGTCTGTAAGGTGACTGTTACTGTATATTGTCTCTATTCCTTTCTGGTCTATGTTACTTTTAGGCTCTCTTTTTGCTTAGAGGACCCCTTTCAATATTTCTTGTAGGGTTGGTTTCGTGTTTGCAAATTCTTCTAGTTATTGTTTGTCCTGGAAGCTTTTTATCTCTCCTCCTATTTTCAATGACATCCTAGCTGGATATAGTATTCTTGGCTGCATATTTTTCTCGTTTAGTGCTCTGAATAGATCATGCCAGTCCTTTCTGGCCTGCCGGGTCTCTGTGGATAGGTCTGTTGTCAATCTAATGTTTCTACTATTGTAGGTTACAGACCTCTTGTCCCGAGCTGCTTTCAGGATTTTCTCTTTGTCTCTGATACTTGTAAATTTTACTATTAGATGTTGGGGTATTGACCTATTTTTATTGATTTTGAGGGTGGTTCTCTGTGCTTCTGGATTTTAATGCCTGTTTCCTTCCCCAAATTAGGGAAGTTCTCTGCTATAATTTGCTCCAATATACCTTCTGCCCCTCTCTCTCTTTCTTCTTCTTCTGGGATCCCAATTATTCTAATATTTTTTCATCTTATGGTATCACTTATCTCTAGAATTCTTCCCTCGTGATCCAGTAGTTGTTTATCTCTCTTTTTCTCAGCTTCTTTATTTTCCATCATTTGGCCTTCTATACCACTAATTCTCTTTTCTGCCTCATTTATCCTAGCAGTTAGAGCTGCGATTTTTTATTGCACCTCATTAATAGCCTTTTTGATTTCAACTTGGTTAGATTTTAGTTCTTTAATTTCTCCAGACAGGGTTTCTCTAGTGTCTTCCATGTTTTTTTCAAGATCAGCTAGTATCTTTATAATTGTCATTCTGAACTCTAGTTACAATATCTTGCTAATGTCTGTATTTACTAGGTCCCCAGCTATTGGTACTGCCTCTTGGTTTTTTTTTTTATTTTGTTTTTTTGAGGTTAGTGTGTCCATCTTGTCATTTTGTCCAGAGGAGAATAGATGAATGAGAGAACAAAATGCTAACAGGGTAACAATGACCCCCCAAAAATATACACTCAACAAATCAGAAGAGACCTGAAACCAGGGGAAAAGAAAGGGAAAGAAAGAAAATAGAAAAAAAAAAAAAAAAAAAAAAGAATATGACCAGATATGATCAGGTTGGTGAATAAATCAGTGCCAAACACTAGATTTTGGGTGTATTTTGGTCTGTTAGAAGAAACTGCCTCCCAAAATTTTAAAGAAAGAAAAACATATATGTACAAAAATAATGGTAAATACGATGAAGGGATGGAATATGACTGTAAAGATGAAATTATAAAAGATTTTATAAAAGATATTGATAAGAAGTTGGTTGAAAAAAGAAAGAAGAGAAATTAAACAAACAAACAAACAAACAAACCAAAAAAGGGAGAGAATGTGATCAGGCAGGAGACTAGAACAAAGACATACACTAGAGATTTAGGGTATATTTTGTTCTCTTAGAAGAAACTGTATCCCAAAATTTTTTAAAGAGAGAACAACTTATATATATATATACCAAAAATAAGGTTAACTACAATGAAGGGATAGAATATGGCTCTAAAAATGAAAAATAAAAAATATTTTTAAAAAAGGGATTGATAAGATGTTGGTTGAAAGAGGGAAAAAGAAAAATTCAAAAAAAAAATAAAGAAAAAAAATTTTAAAAATTAACTTTGAAAGACTAAAGAATCATGGGGAAAAAAGCCATGAATTCTATGTGCTGTATTCCCCTAGCTCTGGAGTTTTGCAATTCTCATTGATAGGTAAACTTGGTCTTGGCTGGCTGCTCTTGCTGATCTTCTGAGGGTGGGGCCTGTTGCAGTGGTTCTCAAATGTCTTTTCCAGAGGCAGAATTGCCCCGCCCTTGCCAGGGGTGGGCTAAGTAATCTGCTGGCGTTTGCTCTCAGGAGCTTTTGTTCCCTGCAAGCTTACCCTACAGCTTTGGAGGATGAGAGTGAAAATGGCGGGCTCCCAATCTCCGTCCAGGAGAAGCAGAGAACCTGGGGCCCCCCTCTTCAGTGAGCCCCCAGAGAAAAGCAGTCAATCACTCCCATCTCCCCATCTCTGGCCACACTCCATGCTCACCGGGCCTGTGACCAAGCGTTTCTATCTCTGGCACACGACCCCGTTTAGTCCAAACCCAGCAGATCCCTGCGGTCCGCTCCTGTGCCACTCCTCCTGGGGGAGGAAGGGGAGTCTCCCCGGATCTGCTGCTTGTTGGGTCCCTGCTGGAGGAGAAGTGGCCCGACTGTGCCGCGGATCACAGTTTATGGCAACCCAAGCTGAGAGCCCGTGCCTCGGCTCCGTCTCTGCAGCAGGCTTCCCCGCTCGATACCTGGGAGCTCTGCTGCACTCAGGCACCCCCAGTCTGTGACCCCGAGGGTCCTGAGACCACACTGTCCCGCAAGGGTTCCACCCCCCACTTAGCCACTGGAGCAATGTCCCTCAGCGGAGCAGACTTCTAAAAGTTCCGATTTTGTGCTCCGGCTCTATCACTTGCCAATAGCCGGCTGACGGAGGCCCCCTCCCCCACCATCTATCTTCCCGAATATCGCCTGGGCTTCGCTTCTCCACACGTCCTACCTTCCAGTAAGTGGTTGCTTTTCTGTTCAGAGAGTTGCTGCTCTTCTTTTCTTCGATCTCCTGTTGAGTTCGTAGGTGTTCAGAATGGTTTGATCCCTGTCTAGATGAATTCCTGGCACCAGAGGAAATTTAGGTCTCCTACTCCTCTGCCATCTTGCTCCTCCCATCTAGGCTATTCAGTCTTATCTTTATATTCATTGTAAGGCAATATAAATGAACACTATGTTCATAGAATTGTACACAGGTGAAAATCCAAGCAGATTTTGAAAAGTTGCTGCAGAGTCTGAAATAAGTAGGAAGATGACTCTTTTTCAGAGAAAATAAGAAAAAATACCTGGGGTTAATACAGAGTCATATTTCTAAAATAGATATTCAGAAACACTAAAAATCATTAAAGAAAATATTCATGTACATTCTAGATAATGCACACAACTGAAGGTAATGTGAACAGAATTTTTATAAAATTAAAATCATGACATGTTTATAATGGTGTATTCATCATTTTTCACTTAAATTATATCATCAGCATTTTAATTATTATCACATTAATGGATGCACCAAGTTTTACAAAATTTTATCAAAATTTATTAAATCATTTCCCAATTATTGGATTTTTAAGATTTTTTTTCCCAACATTTTTCTATACTTAGGTTTTTATACTTAAATAAAATAGAAAAAAAATTATAGCTTCTTTGCTTTGATTTTAATAAACCATGTTTTTCTTTTTAAATTAAAAAAAATGAATTCTGAAGAAAAATTAAAAGGCATAAGTAAATCATACATATTCCTGCAATCCAAAATAGTTACTATGAATATTTTGTCATATGACTTTCCATTATTATGTGCATGCATGTATCTGTATATATGTGTTTATGCACACAAAAATAACATATAACTATAAGAAATTTTAGTTTGGGGGTGTTTGTACCATAAAAAATATTTCTAAATTAAATAAATACTCTTTATAAATGAATTGTTCACTTTTCACCAATTTCCAGACCTAATACTTCTGTCGTGAACACAAACTTTCAAAATTTATAAATAGAAAATTTTGTGTCATTATAGTCTATTCTCTGAATTGACAGGATTCTTACAGAGGATGAATATTTTCTTGCTAGTCTTCTTTAAACTGAAGAATAAAAATCTGTTTGAATATTTTTATATAATAAAAATTTAAATATTAAATACACTATTTTCTTTTCTATTGTTTTTACATAGCTCTTTATGCTGAATATTTTATCATTTCTACAATTACTTATTAGTATCCAATGTGGTAATCTACTCAACCAGAATCCTAAATTAGATCTTTATAGATTATTTACTATAATAATAAATTATTATATTTAATAATTAATTATAATAATTTATTATTTATTTAATAATAATAAATAATAGTCTCATGTCAATCTACATTTATTGTTTTCCTCTTATGCATTACATTTATTGTTTTCTACCATTTTGTTAATCAGAAAATTGAGACTTAAACAAAAGGTGACTCTCCCAAATAATAGACAGTTACTGAATCAGGACTTACACCTGAGTCTTTTGATTTGTAGTTCAGTGTCACAAACCTGTAACGGTGTTGGGGTAAAAATTACTTGAGATAATGTGTGTAAAGCAGAGTGCCCCAAACAGAGTGCACATTAAAACACATGGCTATTTTTGTTGTTTTACAGGAATTCTGTCTTTGTTTTTTTATAAAGATGATCTTGTTTCAAATGATCATGGAGATAAATGCCACAAGCAGTTAGGCTGTCGTTTTACTTAAATCAGCATATATTTCAACTCTGTCAGGCTTACTTAACTCATTGTTTTGATAACAATTCTCTTTTAATAACCAATACATTATAATACCTTTTCTAACCTGAAATGAACTTCCTAGATAATATATCTTCACAAATAATTTCAATACAACCTATAATGTGACGAAAAAATAGTCCCTATTCTATTCTACTTTCTTTCTTTCTTTTTTTTTTAAGATTCTGTTTTTTTTTTTTTTAAAGATTTTATTTATTTATTTGAGAGAGAGAATGAGAGAGAGCACATGAGAGGGGGGAGGGTCAGAGGGAGAAGCAGACTCCCCGCTGAGCAGGGAGCCTGAAGTGGGACTCGATCCAGGGACTCCAGGATCATGACCTGAGCCGAAGGCAGTCGCTTAACCAACTGAGCCATCCAGGCACCCAGAGCTCTGAAGTCTGTATTATTTCCT
The DNA here is from genome assembly GCF_011800145.1 of Mirounga leonina. Classification (NCBI taxonomy): domain Eukaryota; kingdom Metazoa; phylum Chordata; class Mammalia; order Carnivora; family Phocidae; genus Mirounga; species Mirounga leonina. The sequence goes on from NW_023270454.1 coordinate 58,119,187, forward strand.
TTCTTCTACAGACCTTGAGCTTTGTTTGTTCTTCTTTTTCTAGTTCATTTAAGTGTAAGGTTAGATTGTTTGAGTTTTATCTTGTTTCTTTTTTTTTTTTTTAAAGATTTTATTTATTTATTTGAGAGAGAGAGAATGAGAGACAGAGAGCACGAGAGGGAAGAGGGCAGAGGGAGAAGCAGACCCCATGCTGAGCAGGGAGCCCCATGCGGGACTCGATCCCGGGAATCCAGGATCATGACCTGAGCCGAAGGCAGTCACTTAACCGACTGAGCCACCCAGGTGCCCTGAGATTCTGTTTTACTTTTTTAAGTAATCTCTACCCTCAACATGGGGCTCGAACTCAAGACCCCAAAATCAAGAGTCCCATACTCTATGGACTGAGCCAGGCTGGCTCCTCTATTATGTTTTTTATGCTCTGTGTTCTCTTCTACATTTCTCTCAGTGCATAGCAGATCCTCCCAAAATATGGTGGTTTCAGATAATCAACCATTCTATTGCCCATGGTGCCATGGGCTCAGCTGGGCAGTTCTTTTTTAAGTCTTCCTGACTAATTCATGAGGTTATTGATGAGGCTGCAGTCTCTATGGGTTGTCTGGATGCTGGTGGGTCTAGTAGTGTGAGCAGGGATGGCTGTATGGGCCAGCTAAAAAGTGAGAGGAGGAGGGTGACAAGAATGGATTTACTAGCACAGAACTAATCGTTGACAAAATCTGCCTCTTTGGCTCTCTGAAAGACATTCATATTCTTTTCATTCATGTGACATACCCACTTTGTGACCTAGAAACAAGCCTGAGGTCTTTCCAGTTACTTCGGTTAGCTCCAATTTTGCGATCTCTGGTCCTAATGTGCTTCTTATGGTTTGATAATTTACAACTAAAATGCAAGCTGTCTGTCTCCCAAATCCATCCTCCAAGAGGCTAACCTAGGCTTCCTCCCCAGCAGAAAGAGACCTCAAAGACCTTTGAGCTCAAAGTGGCAAGAAAGCAAAAATAGAAGATTCACGGTCTCTCAAAGCATAGACCCAGATGGCACATCAATTCTGCTGCATTCTATCTGTCAAAGCAAACCATAAGGCCAGCCCAGATTTCTAGATGTGGGGAAATAGACTCCATCTCTCGATATGAGGAGTTGCAAAGAATTTGTGTCCAATCTTTATCGTAGGTATTAAATCAATGTCTGTAGGACAGAGGAAAAGAATAGTAAAGGAGGGAGAGAGAACAACAGGAAAGGAAGGAGAAAATGGAAGGGACTAAGAAGAGGAAAAGAAAAGGGAGAAAAGAATATTTTTAGACATGTTGAAAACTAAAATATGGGGGAAATACTCAGGGTATAATAAACTCAATCCTTTAAAAGAGAAAATTGACATTTAATGAATTTAAAATTAGTAAATAATGATAACTTTAAAAAATCATGAAGTTAAATTATAATGATAATATCACACCTGTTCCAGTTGTCTAATGGCATGCAGAAAATTATTCCAAACTTAGTGGCAACAAACAATCATTTATTATGCTTACAGATTTGGCAGGTCAGGGATTTGTAAAGAACTTGGCTGAAGGGTTCTTGCTTGGGCATCTCATGCTATCAGTTGGAACAGCAGTCTTCTCTAAACTCGTCTGGGCCTGGAAGCTTCATTTCCAAAGTGGCTTACTCTCAGAGCGGATAATTAGTGCTGGTTGTTTGCCAGTGGCCCCATTCCTCCACTCCATTACCTGTCTGAATATGTATGGCTGGGGGCATGGTGGCTACCTTCCCTAAGAACAAACGGTCCAAGAAGTGAGGGCAGAAGCTGTAGTGAATTTTATGGCCAAATTTCAGAAATCATACCCATCACTTTCACTGTATTTTATGGGTCACACAGGAGCAAACCCAATTCAATATGGAAGAGGATTACTCAAGGAGGGAACAAGGAGGCAGAAATAATTGGGGATCATTTTACAGACTGGATGCCACAGACCAGAAAATATTTTTATAATGCAATATATGCATTTAAGCCACCAAAACCTAACAACAGAAATAAAGCTGCAAGATTCAAAATTATTATCTGCGAGGTGAGGCAATGTACTTTTTTCAAGGGCACACTCCACAAATGGAAATGCTAAGTGTCACTGGATCTCTTCTAGTGTTATTTACACAGAGAGAACGATGGGAGGAAAAGCACAGTTGCAACTCTCAGTCAGTATGCACCATCCTCCAGGGCTTTCATTTGGCTGAAACACTAAGTAGACTATCCCCTAGCAAAAATAGTCTCTAAATAAATTTTCTCAGCACATGAGATTTCTCTCTTTTGATACAAAACAAAAATAGTTCACTGCTGAACTTGGTCCTCCCCAAATTCATGTGTTGAAACCCTACTTCCTAAAGTGACTGACTGTATTTGGAGATAGGACCTTGAAGCAGGTAATTGGTGTTGGATGAAGTCATAAGGGTGGGTCCTTAACCCAATATGACTGGTGACCTTATATGAAGAGAGAAAGAACCAAAGATGTGCATGCACACAAGAAAGACCATGTGCAGACACGGGGAGAAGACCATCTGCAAGCTAAGGAGAGAATCCTTAGGATAAAACAAATGTGCTGACACCTTCTTCTTAGACTTCCTGCCTCCAGAACTGTGAGAAAATAAATTCCTATTCTTTAAGCCACCCAGTCTGTGGCATTGTATTACAACAGCCCTAGTAAACTAATATGCCCATCAAAATGGAAAATACATTTGGAATTTGTAAGGGAAAACTGGCTGTTAGGGTAAATCTAAAAATCGGTTCTCTGTTTTGGGGTTTAGATTCCTGTCTTGTAATTAATCTTTACCTTGGATAAACCCTTGACACTTCTCATATATAGATGATCTATGGCATAAAAATGTTGTAGTCAGGGTCTTGGATGTGTGTTTAAATAGTCAACATTGATAAACTAGCCTCTCATTGCAATTCCTTATATATCTCAAAATCTTGGCTATTATATTTTGGAAATCTCTTTTTTTCATTTTCATCTTTTAAAAAAAATTCTTGAGGTATAATTGACATATAGCATTATATTAGTTCCAGGTGTACAACATAATGTTCAAATTTGTATATACTGCAAAATGATCACCTCAATTAGTCTAGTTAACCATCACCAAGCATAGTTACAAAAAATTTTTTTTTCTTAGGATAAGGACTTTTAAGTTTCACTCTCTTAGCAACTTTCAAATAGGCAATACAGTATTATTAATTATATTCTTCATGCTATACATTATATCCTTATACATTTTTTTTTTGAAACATAGATTCCTAGGTACAGAATTTCTGATTGGAAGGGTAGGTATGCTTTTCAAGCCTTGGTTGTTATTGAAAGCAGGGTGGACCACCATTTCAACTCTTGTAACAAAGGAAGGGCAGTTGTGTAGAAAATGCTTTTTCTGGTTGCCAGTGACAATGGGAAACTCTCGGGCTTTTCCCTCTGTGTCCACCCAGCAGGTGGCCTGGCCTAAGTCTTCTTGTCTTCCACACATTCTGTTTTCAAAGAGAGCAACCCTCCTTTGCAAAAGGCCCTGAACCAGCAGAATTAGGCCCTTTTGATGCACCCATTTCCTCTGAGTTGTATTTACCTAAGAAATTTTACGCACAGAAAGGAAAGAATGCGAAGCATATTCAGCTACTGTCTTGTAGGAATGAGATTTGTGTTGTCACTTCCTTTCAAGTATCTTAAAACACGGCTGAATGGAGAAGGATTATGGGTCAGTAAAATACTGTTTAAAATATTCAGTGAGTGAATAGCATGAGACATTTATCATAAAAACAACAGTGAGCCAAAGAAACAAGTCCTTCACTGAATGCAACTGCATCTACCCTAAATTCTCCATCACACATATTGCTGTGAGCAATCTTCTAATAAGTGGACTTGCAGCGGTCATAAACCCTTCACTTTTGCTGAATTTTCAAAGACCTTCCTGTCATAAGAGTAGTCATTTTGTCACTACAGTTTTATTGTCAACACTTGCAGCCTTTCTTTTAGAAATGTCATTGTAGCTTAATCATTTATCTTGAAGCTCTCTTGTTAATTTTTAAAGTCTAAGCCGTGAATGTATGGATTTTATTCATTTGGTCCAGAAAAGGATAACAGTTTTTATAGCATTCTAGTTTTCAGAGTATTGTTTGGGTAAGGTATGAGTATTATTTCAATTAGGTAGATTATTAGCCAACAGATAAGAAGTAAAGCAGCAGTGTGGTTTGTAATTAAAAAAAAAAAAAAAGTGAAATCTAGAGTTAAAAAACTTAGATTCGGGTCCCAAAGCAGTTACTACCAACTATACAACACTAGAAAAGTCACTTCACTTTTTGAATGTTCTTCTTTATTCGTTTAAGAGCTTGTAGGATTGTGGTGTTAATCTATTGTGAAGGCTTTTTACTGGTGTTTTCTACAAAGGAGAGAACTTCCATAAACGCTAATTGGAAAAATAAAACATACGCTGCTGCCGAGGAGCAAGTGGGATCAAGAAGATGGGTCTGCCTAAACATTTGGTGAAGCAGAGCCCCTTGGAATCCTTTTGCATGTACAGCCAAAAGATCTTTACAGAAAGAGTTCCTCCTAAAAGAAGAAAAAAAATCAGGCTCCTGGGCCAGTGTGGCTGATTTCTCAGTGGTCAGAGGAGGCCAAGCCTGAGTATATCCTGTCTATCCCATGAACTTATATCTAAATCTTAGTTAGCTAAAGGATAGCCTATGTGTAAAAACAGAGATCAAAACATAAATGGCGGTTTCTCTGAAACGCTTGTGAAACACTGAGAAATTATGTGATGCTTGTATAGAATAGATAGGACATATTTCCAATTGCGGAGAGACATTTTCCTTCGCTTCTGCATAGAAAATAACATGGTTTCTAAGCATCGATGGCTCCAGCAAATACAAGGGAGTTTAGTGCACCCACAGTTCTGCCCACCAAAGGAGATGTGATGCAGCCTCACGAGAACACGGCTCCCCTGGCACAGACATCAGGTTCTCATGGTGGACCCAAGTGGGGTAACACCTTCAGACCATAAATAAAACACTTCTCTGCAAGTAGACTTAGAAATAGCATTGGTGGGCTGCCTGGGTGGCTCAGTGGCTTAAGCATCTGCCTTTGGCTCAGGCATCGCATCAGGCTCCCTGCTCAGCGGGGAGCCTGCTTCTCCCTCTGCAGCTCCCCCTGCTTGTGCTCTCTCTCAAATAAATAAATAAAATCTTAAAAAAAAAAATGAAATAGCATTGCTAACAGAATATGTTACACAATCTAGTTTTTCAGGTGTTTTTAAATTCAGAGTATCAGAGAATCAGGGCGGGCAGGAGAGGCAAGGAAGCAGATTTCACCTCAATGGAGCAAGCATGATCTAGATTTCTGTTTCTCAAACTGTCTTCTGTGAAACATTTCCCACAAATGCATGAAGGCAAATTTGAGATGGTTTGCCAGGACATTAAGAAAAGACAAGAGGAAAAAAAACTGAGATCAATGATATACCCAAAGCACAGAAAGATGGAGAGAAAACTAATAATTCTAGCCCTTTTTGAATGGAGAAATGAGCATAATTTGAATGGAAAGAATAAAAAATAATTAAAGCTTATCTAAACTGAGAAATAGTCTTTTTTTATTTTATTTTAATTTTTTTAAAGATTTTATTTATTTATTTGACAGAGACAGCGAGAGAAGGAACACGAGCAGGGGGAGTGGGAGAGAGAAGCAGGCTTCCCACTGAGCAGGGAGCCCGATGCGGGGCTCGATCCCAGGACCCTGGGATCATGACCTGAGTCGAAGGCAGACGCTTCATGACTGAGCCACCAAATATTCTCTTTTGATATGTGCTCTTACTATGTGCCAGGCACTCTGCTAAATACTTCAACTGAATTACCTCATTTAGTTCTTAAAATAATCTGAGTTAGTTTAAATGAATCCCATTCAGAGAAAGGAAATTTAGCCTTAAAATGGTTAAGTAGGTACTCATTACACTGTTCCAGAACTATATAACAGAGAAAAAAAAGTGCATGTGTGAGTGTATACATGTATATCTATCTATCTATCTATCTATCTATCTATCTATCTATCTATACACATATAGTTTTCTTTTTTTTTAAAGATTTCATTTATTTATATGAGAGAGAGAGAGAGTATGAGCAGGGAGGAGGGGCAGAGGAAGAGGGAGAAGCAGGCTCCCCGCTGAGCAGGGAGCCGGATATGGGACTCGATCCCAGGACCCTGGGATCATGAGCTGAGCCGGACAGCTGCTTAACTGACTGAGCCACCCAGGCACCCTATAGTTTTCTTTTTTATGCATGTAATATTGAAACAGCTTACCATGAACTCCAGGAAAATATATTTATACCTAGATATAACTCAGTCACATTTTTTTTTAAAGATTTTATTTATTTATTTGAGACAGAGAGAATGAGATACAGAGAGCATGAGAGGGAGGAGGGTCAGAGGGAGAAGCAGACTCCCTGCCGAGCAGGGAGCCCGATGCGGGACTCCATCCCAGGACTCCGGGATCATGACCTGAGCCGAAGGCAGTCGCTTAACCAACTGAGCCACCCAGGCACCCAACTCAGTCACATTTTTGATGACTATACATAAAGGCATGAAAAGGATCCAGGCAGAGCTGGTACATTAATTATAAAGGAAAAATATTGGCCTGTCTCAGATATCTTTCTGTAAAACACAAAACATTCGAAAACAAATGGAGCAATGACTACATAGTTTTGAGAGAAAAAGTCAATAACCAATGTGTCCTTTGTATTTGTAGGCAACATACATGCAAAGAGTCACAAAATATAGAACACAGGTGGTCTTTTAAAATATGAGGACCTAGAAATGAATACAAATTAAGAACTGAAAAATATGGATGACATAATATAATTGAGAAGAGTTAACAATACAGGTAAATCTAAACAATTATAAATCTACAATTAACTACAAAATTAAAGGCACAGTTTTAAAAAGTGTTCTTAAAAGAGAAAATACATAATTTCAAATTTAATAGTTTAGTGTATTAATCTGGATTTAAAATAACAGAGTTTCTCAAGTAACGTGGGAAAAAAACCTCCTACCCTAATTTTTATCCCACAAATTGCTTAAAAGTTATGGAAAGTAGTTAAAAGTACAAGCCAGAGGGTCGCCTGGGTGGCTCAGTCGTTAAGCGTCTGCCTTCGGCTCAGGGCATGATCCCAGGGTCCTGGGATCGAGCCCCGCATCGGGCTCCCTGCTCCGTGGGAGGCCTGCTTCTCCCTCTCCCACTCCCCCTGCTTGTGTTCCCTCTCTCGCTATGTCTCTCTCTGTCAAATAAATAAATAAAATCTTAAAAAAAAAAAAAAAGTACAAGCCAGAGAAAGATTTATTAGGCAAAATGAAATGTTGTAAAATCCATTCAGACAAAAAGGATTTCAAGGTTAAAAAAAATCTTATATATATAAAACAGGATTTCAAAGTTAAAAAAATCATATATATATATATATGTATATAAAACAGGATAAAAAGATTATCTGATACTGGTAAGAAAAGATAACAGCCATGAAGATTTATAAGCAGAATAATAGTTTATAAAGATATACAAAGTCAAACTGTTTTAAAAAAAGAGATAAACCTGCAAATATCGTAGTGGGGGCTTTAATAGGTATTTCAGTCTTTTATTATTTAAGTAGGTCCAAAATCAATGAAAATATAGATCTGTATATAATCTGAATCTGGTTGCTTAATAATAGATATGCATAGGCCTTAGTACACTCCAAATTGAATAAATATTTACTGAGGTCCCCTGGTACATTTCCCAGTGCTTTTTGGCATAGGAGAAAAGGAAAACCTCAATCAATCCAAAAATGCTAAGTATATCTGTATATTTTTTCAAATAATACAGGAAAAAATTAAAGCTATACATAAAATAGTAACAATAAAAAATGTAAACATGTATAAACTTGAAAATAGTTCCTAAATAACTTTAGTATCAACGTGGTATATAAAATTATAACTAAAAAACACTTAGACACTAGGGATGACAGTGCTACATTTCAATCCTATGTGTTACTAAAAGCTTTGTGCTGAGCTGAAATCATATGTTGGTTAGTACAGAATTCATTGAATGGACAGAGTCCTCAATCCACAGTCCTATTTCTGGAATACTCTTACTCCACCTTCTCTGACTAGGTAATTGTTACACGTAATTTCTTAGCATTGTTTAGATTTCCACTCAAATGTCATTTTCCCAAGGAAGCTCAGTCCCAACTCTCAAACCATACCAGTCCTTGATTTTATGTATCATTATTTGTAGTATACTTTATTTATTTTGGTTATGAATTCATAAGACAAGAGCAGGTCACTATAAAAAAGAGTAGGATAAATGGAGATAATGGAAGTTACAACTACAACTGTCAAGCTATAAAAGTAAACCCAAGGGCTAGGAGATACATTTGAGGAACCCCCTTAAAACAAAGCACAAAAACAGTGCCAAAGAGCAAACCTAAGAGAACTCAGGTCAGGAGATCTGAAGTCTAACAGTTAAGAGTTCCTGAAAGAGGGAAAAGAACAAAGGGTAGGGGGGCTTAATCAAAGAAGTAATAGAGATGGAACTTTCCAAAACTGAAGAGAGTAACCAATCTTACACTAAAACAGCTAGAGGTTTACCTCTGAGGAAGAAAATTTGGGTGAGGGAAAAATAATTAGAATTTTAGTTTTTATTTTTAATCCTTCGGTATGTTTTAGTTTTTCCCCCCACAGACAGGATTGGTTTTTAAGTTGATTTTATATAAATTTGAAAACAGCACAAATTGGAGCATTAAGGATGAGATGAAAATTTATGTACATTTTTTTCCTTTTTGTCTTAAAAAAAATCTTTTCAAAGCTTTGCATTATGGTGTTTGATAACTCCTGCCTTCGTCTCCCTGCTCCAATCCAAACACTAGCTCCTCTCCTGAGCTTGGTGAGCCTCCAAAGCTGTGGAAGCCAGAAGCACCTGTCAGGGGAGAGGGCCAGGACTACGGTGAAGCTTAGTGAGGCATTCACCTCAGGTCTGAAAGTGCCAAAAAACTCAGTAACTTTAATGCAAGATTTTAAAAACTCAAAATTAATACAGAGGTCATGATGAACAAAATATCAACATTTTTTTTATAAAGGCATGAACAGTATTACTGAATTTTCTCTGTGTCTCAGGTTCCTATATGGTTCAGCCCAGCACTGATGCTGAGCATAAACAAATTTCAGAATCTGTGTCCTCTTATTAAGGGTTCCAAGCTCATTATTTTCCCCACTTTATTCCAACCAGTGATGGCCTGAGGTGAGCATCAGAACAGAATGCATCCTTGAAAGAGATCGGTTTGCGGACGTCCATGGTCCATGAGAGGAAGCGGGGTGTTATCCCTCATGAGAGGTTTCTTGAAGAATCTATTCCTATCTGTCTCTACACACACTTTCGCTAAGAGTGTGGGCACGTTGGTTGAGGCAAGGAGAGTACTTACAGCTATGAAGAACAAGGAACATAGAGTCATCCTCAAGGGACCTCACTAGGCTACCTACCCCTTCCTGACCAATACGTCCCCCGCCCCCAACAGAAAAGACTGCTACATCTACCACCACCCACAAGATGCTGCCACTTATGGTTTCAGTGCCAAGCCCAAGGAATAAGCAAAGAATAATTGTGATGCACCTAAGGGGATACAGGAGCCAGGTCGAGGAAAAACAAGCGAAAGACCCAGAAAAGATGGTGCAGAGCAAAACAGAACTGTTAGAGGGAAAAGAAGACAATTGACCCATAAAATAATAACAAAAACACATAGAAAAAGTTCATGTGACAGCACATGCATGCACACACACACATTCACACACACACACATACACACATTATAATCTTTCTGGAACTTAGGAAACAACATGATTTTCAAAGTAAAAACATGGTGAACTGAAGAGAGAACAATTGTAATAGAGCTGAATGATCAGGTGGAAGAGAGGTCTCATAATACAGGTGGAGAAATACAAATATATGGCAAACATACAGAAAAATATACAAGAATTGGATGGCATGACTACTATATATTGATAAATATACACAACTGGTATAATTGACAGAAATATCAGGCACAAAAGCCAAAAGTGCTTGGGTATATCAAACAAGTTGTGCCCATCCTAAAGGATTCAGAACAGCAGCAGAATCTGAATGAATACACAGCAGGGAGATCAGCAACACTGTCCAAGGAAGATGCAAAGGCTCCAAAGGTCTTATTAAAACCTACACAACTGGGGCACCTGGGTGGCTCAGTCGTTAAGAATCTGCCTTCGGCTCAGGTCATGATTTCAGGGTCCTGGGATCGAGCCCCACATCTGGCTCCCTGCTCGGCGGGAAGCCTGTTTCTCCCTCTCCCACTCCCCCTGCCTGTGTTCCCTCTCTCGCTGTGTCTCTCTCTGTCAAATAAATAAAATCTCTAAAAAAAAAAAAAATAAAACTTACATAATTGTAGTTAATAGCATCTGAGTGAATCAAGTTCACACCAGACTGTCTGAGAGCATACCTGTTCTCTTTTAAGCCTTGCCGTATACACATAAGCCTAGAGCACGTAGGATGGATTTGTGTCTGAAACCTGCTGGAGACCTCCTCACTGGGCCAAGCGCACTTCATCAATCTTGAGGTACTCAAAGCACAGTACGATTTCTACAGTACAGTCCTATGCGCTCTGGTCTGAAACAGCTTGTCATGCATGTTCACAGCCTCCACAGCCTAACACAGCTTGATCGAATTACCTTCTTGAGTGCTGTGCAGTTACCCAGGAGTTCCTAGGAGAGCCCAGCTATCGAGCCCATCCTGCAAGGAATCCTAAAATGGGAAAATAGGAGTTCCAGGAGAAAAAGCAACAGATGTTGGGCAGGAAATTGTTAAGCCAATAACATTTTTAAATTTCTCTAAGCAGAGGAAAGACTTGAATTTTCAAATTATAAGGTTTCACTAGTTCCAGGAAGGCTCATCAGAAAAGGCACATATTAATGCTAGATACATGCTGTTCAAATTCATGAATTCTGGGGAGTCATCTTAATAAGCTTCCAAACAGAAAGAAGTGGTTATTTGCAAAGGAAAAACATGTTACATTTATCACTGAACTTTTTATCTGCAATAAAGGAAGTGAGAAATGAATTCATCATTCACCAGAAGAAAAAAAAAAGATATGTGTGAATATGCAGAGATTCAAAAATATTTAAAAAGGTGTAGTCCCCTGGAGGCAATTACTACACAAAGGATTCTAACCAAACAAAACATTAGCAGAGCTGAAAGCTCAAGAAAGGAGAAGACAAGATGACACAATTACTGAGAACATGAACTTTGAAATTAGGGGCAGCCAGGTGCCATGGTTGGTTCATTTTAGGTCTTTGGGATATAAGCAAATGAGATGTGCTCAACTTCTGTGTTACCTCTTTTCAGGGAAAGATACTCACCCTGGGCCTCATCTTTCACTCTGCTTGATAGTTAGGAAATGGGGGAAAGTAGAGCAAACTTGAAAGACTTATGTTGAGGGTAAGAGTCACTCCACCAATCACAAACTGATCACACCTGTGAGAGAATTTAACCATAGTGTTTGGTGCCCTGTATTGAGGGTCCCCTGAAATAGGAGCTTAGCTCAACAAATATATTAGTTTGAACCATATGAAATTGCTGATGTTCATCCGATAGTTGTTGACCTTGGAAAATGACAATTTTATATGGCTCAATCTAATTGTTCCTATTTCACAGTTCAGTTGAATTTCTGTATTATAAACTCAGAAGCCTCCCAGTCCCTGCTTTTGTACTGCTATTTTCCTCAAAGGGACTTTGAATGAGGTCATAAGTCGATCCTATTCCTTCAGGACAGGAGGATTTCTTTGTAAACAAAGAAATGAGTGAACAATGAAAGTGACAAAAAAGAGAAATACTGTATTATATTCTGCCAGAGGGTATAAGGAGGATAAGGCTTAGAGGACTCTTCTTTCTCATATTTGCTTCAAGAATAGGAGAGATTTTTATAGGTATCTTTGTATTGTCTGTTCTTTCTGCTTGTACTGCTCATTTGAACTTTTTTTCCGTGTATGATTATTTTTGATTATGTGACATACTTTTTTTTTTTTAATTTGTGACAATGTTTAAAGCCTCAGATGAAGGTAGATGCCTCCAAAGAGTTGCTTCACACTTGCTTCTGTCAAGTACTTGGGAATACTACCAATCATTTAAATGATTAAAGAATCATTTAAAAGTAAATTTACAGTTGAAGTTGTGTATGATAACACAGGCAGTAATTGGTGCTACAAATCCATGAGAGAGCTGACATGTGATGACAAGTTCTCAGGAAGTTGTTTTTCCCTCCAGTTTGGCTCAGGGTTGAAGCAAATGTTTTTTCATTCTTCTGGGGGTAAGGAGGGATGAGGATAGCATAATCCTTCTTCACCCTTATCCTGAGATTATAGCTTTTGGCTGTGTCTATTTCCAGGCCTCCCCAGCTAGGGCAGACCCAAAGCCTTGGATTCAGCCCTTTCTGTCCCACTTCAGACCTCAGACTGAAGGTCAAGTTCATCTCATTCAACAAAGACCTTCAGGATAGAAGAGGCTTCAGTCATCATCTTCCTGCTCCAGGTTCCTACTTTTGGTTAGATGACATCTTGAGATGTCTTAAATTAATTTCTTTAAATTTTTTTGGTTATTTGATAACTTTCAATGATGTTTTTATAAAATATTTTGCTTAGCATTTTTACTTGTTTTGGCGGGAGTGTTGATTCAAATAACCTAGTCAGTCATGTTACTGCAGATTAAAGTCATCAATAAATGTAAAAGAAATATATTTTCAATGTTAAATTTGCAAAAGTATTAGAGAGTTTAGAGTCGGATCTATCTGGCACATTGATATCCACTCACTTCACCTGCCTCTACTTCCTGTCCCCTTTATTTTATTTATATTCTGTGATTTACATGGGGACTGACAAGCCAACTTGAACCACATATGCAAGGTTCAAGTAGTGTTTTTGGAATTGAAATTCCTGTGTGGAATGCTAAAACTCAATGGCTCTTGATTACCAGATATTTGATACTTGAATATCTCTGCTCCATAGCAAAACTTTCCTTAACTTGAGATCAAAATAAATCTCCCAACATGTGTCCCAAATACAAGCAAAGTTGCTGGATGATTAAAATCTTTTGGAGACAGAAATTTGACAAAATGCATGAGGTAATTATAACAGAAAGAATAATGAAATGAATATATATCTTAAGCCATAAATATAAAAGGAAGTGAGGATCCTCTTCTTGAAAATACATAGTACAGAGTTAAAATATTAGTCAATGAACAGGAATGCAAAACAAACCCAGTCTTTCTATGAGTACAATGTGAAGCTGTAGTATTCGCATGCCCTGTTTCTTTCCTTTCTCATTAAGTTCTTTTGAGACAATTTACAAAAGAAATTCTTCATACATGATGTCTCCTTCATGGACTCTTAAAAGTATGGGCACTATAGACAGAGAATGTGCAATGAAACATTCCTTTGTTTTTTACATAGTTCCATGGGAAGGAACTTATGCAAATCACAGTCACAGACAAAACATATCCTGATGACATCATGATTTCACTGAAAACTTTCCAACTCTTAAAAAAAAGAAAAATGTTGCTTCCATTCTTCCCCTCCCCCCGCCAGTGGCAACAGGCTCATCCAGCTGTTGTTTTCACAGAAGGGAGTCTGTTGAAGCACCTCCCTCTTTTTGCTGGGCCCATCCCTCAGCATATTTTCAGAATGCTAAAAGCAGTTCCTCATGTTACGGTCAAGGCTGGAGTTCTTTGTTCTGTAACTCCTTTCTGACTAAGATTTTCAAGAAGTTATTAAAAACAATAAAGAAATCAGAATAAATGTTATTAAGGGATACACATATTCTTGCTTGCCATCCTGACAAAATGCTGAGCAGTTGCAAGCTGTTACAAAAATGAATATAATTAAAAGCATAAGTCAAATAGATTAAAACCTTTAAGAATTTCATCATAATAAGATATATCAATTCAAAACAAGATTTTAAACTGATTTTGGTGGGGAAGTTGAAAAATGTCATACTTCCTAGCTTCATCGTTATGGTTTAAGCAGAAATCATTTTGGCCAGTGCAGATTAAAGATAGTGAATGCAATTAATTTCTTCTTAGAGGAAAATATCCCTACCAGTGCTATACCGTTGTTACAGTGCCTTGTATCAAAATCTTCACATTTCTGCCCCAAATCCTGGAGAAAATGAGTGGAAATGCAAAAAAAAAAAAAAAAATTCTGATTATATGACCAGGTACTTGGTACTGTACCCTCCCAGGCACAAAAGAAGTTTCTGAACCCCCAGAGCAGAGGGCACAACTGCCTAACGCAGTGTCTGGTAATATGGTTTTGCAATATCTGTCATGACATAGATAAATCATGCCCCTTAATTTGAATGTGTAGGATTTGGGGAGAAATAGGTAAAATGTAGGTATATGTTATTTCATAGTGAGCTTTTTTGCATAAATAAAACTTCAACATGAAATATAGAGTCTGTTGTGAAAAGTTTTTTTTTTTTTTTTTTTTTACTAAACGTGTATCGTATAGCAACTAATTGGACTAAAATTCAGGAAAGGCATTTCTATTCCAAGCCCCTTACTAGGCCCATCGCTTTCAATAACCATCATAATGATAACTTACTAACAACCTGTTGAAGATGAGTTAGGAAGATGACAAATGGAAATACCAAGAAAAAGAAAGAAAAACAAGGCTTGGCCTCTGATGTTCTTTTGGGCCTTTAGTCAAGTTTCTGAACTTTTGCCTGGTTTCTTTCTCTGTACAATTGGAGAGTTAGACTTGAATTGGTGATCTTCCAATTCTTTCAGCCAAAGTGACCTGACAGTGGAGCTGCTCCGACCAAAGCAGAGTCGCCCTTGGAGCACGAGCTGCGGGTCCAGCTTCCCTGCCGCGGAGGCTGAGGATGCCTCAGAGCCCAGCTTCACGAGCAATGTACCGCGCAATGAAAAGAGATTCGTAAAGATTTTTCACTTTAGAAAAAAAGGATGAGGTGGGGAGACAGGGAAAAAAAAGTGCTAGTTAGTGCCTATCCCCAAGTCAAAAATGCCTCCTTAAGTTGACTCTTTTACAATATTTTGAAAAAACGGTTGAAATTTTTTCATTGTCACTTTTTGCATGTGATTTTTTTTGTCATAAAACAGACCTGGAGGATTTTTATCTTCTCATGGTTTTACTAGTTTCTTTATATCCATCCTAGGAGGTAGCCGTGATAATACTATTTGGTGTCAACCAACATCTATTTCTCCCTCTTTCTTTCTAGTAAAACCTGGATTTTTTTTCCAGTATGGCAATGTGCCCAGTTAAAACTAATTACTTCCCCAGACTCTCTAGCATGCTCATATGGTCCATGTGTCAGAATTCTGGGCAATGACATGAAAGGAGAAGAATACTAGGTGGGGTTTCAGGAAAGCTGTTGCTTTCTTGATTTAAAGAATACTTACTTGTCATTAATTTGTTGAATAAATTGTTGGCACACATCCTTTGCCCTCCACCCTTCTTACTTATCTCTGCATGGAATATGGACATGATGCTAGAGTTGTATCAGCCATTTTGCAACCATGAGAACAACACTGATAGTGTCCGGATGACAGAGAAATGGAAAGAGCTGAGTCCCAAAAGGCGTCATGAAGCTACCATACAAGCCTTGTTCTAGGTGGGAAAAAATAAGCCCTAACTATTTAAGCCAAACTCAATTCTTAACTGATAGGGAAGTCAAGCTTTTCTTCCAACCATCCTCCAGTCACCCCCCTTCCCCCAAATCCTTGGGTACACTGAGATAGCACCACTGAAGCCAATGGTTAACAACTTCTAAGTTACAGAAATAAAAGCAGGTAACGAAGATGACAGCACTCAGCAGTATATGGAAGGAAGTCCAACCTGAGTGAGGCAGAGATCCACAAAGACAAAGGGACTAGGGGTGTTTTGTGGGGGAAGGTGGTGGTGGGTCAGAGACCAACACACAATTGTGTATGAGGCCCTGTGTAAGAGACTGCAGCAGAGTGTCTGTCGAGATTGGTCATTAAGAACTGTGGCTGGTAGAGAAGCAGTGAAAGTAGCTGTGAGCACAGCTGTAGGCCAGGGAAATAAGTGAATGACTTGACTTGGAGGAACTTACATGAGTCTCAGTAAAGCAAACAGCTTGAGGAATGGCTGAAAAGCAATAATGGAAGCGCGTTCAGTAACATAAGGAATCAGAGAAATGATGGGAACCTCCAACTATTACAGACTCAGACCTATTCCTAGGCCTTCAATAATACAAGTTCAAGATTCTCATATGATTATGCATAGTGGGTTTTGAATTAGGAAAGTAGGGGGAGTGTGTCTCAAAGAAGACTAAATTTGACAAATCAAATTAAAGGAATGTGACATAATTATGCTTCTTTGCAAAGGAAATGCAGCTTTCTTTTTTCCTCTTTAATTACTCTAATCATCATCTTTCTGTCCCATGCAGCCACACTGACAGCCAGTTGTAGGTGATGGGAAGGACGAGAGAAGCTTCCATTTACAAATGAATGGTATCTCAAAATCTTCACATTTAAACAGTTTAGTGTACTTCAGTCTCTAGTTTGAGGTTATGGAGAGGGAAGCGTTCCCATGTGACCTCATAGAAGCAGGGAATAGAAGGTCTTCGATTTACGTATGTCTTCCTCTCTCTGTTAAGGGATAGCTACGCTGGTCTGATCCATAGATCGATGGCCCCTGGTGAGCAACTAGTTGTGTCTGGCCATTTGTGTAACCTGCTTGATTTTGGTCAGGCAGTCTTACCACTCTGAGTCTGGCCTTACACCAGCCTACCTATTCACTAAGAAGGGGTCCCTTTAGTCAAAAGAGCATTAAGGGGCGCCTGGGTGGCTCAGTCGTTAAGCGTCTGCCTTCGGCTCAGGTCATGATCTCAGGGTCCTGGGATCGAGCCCCTCATCGGGCTCGCTGCTCAGCGGGAAGCCTGCTTCTGCCTCTCCCACTGCCCCTGCTTGTGTTCCCTCTCTCACTGTGTCTCTCTCTGTCAAATAAATAAATAAAATCTTTAAAAAAAAAAAGAGCATTAAAAGCACTGTTAGGTGAACCTAAATTCTAGATCTGCCATTTTGTCATTTTTTTCTCATATTGTTGTTTTGTTGTTATTATTGCTCATCCATTTCTTTTTTCCTGCCTTCTTTTGAGTTAATCAATTATTTTTAGCATTCCACTTTTCTCTATTGGCTTTTCAATATCTCTTTCTTTTTTCTTCTTTTTTAGTGGTTGCTCTAGGAATTATAATGTCTATCTTCAAGTTATTACAAACTAAGTAGAGTCAATAATGAATTACTTCATATAAAATATATAGGAAACTTATAACAGTGTAATTCAATTATCACCCCATGTTCTCTGTGCTTACGTATATTTCTATATATACATAAAATCTCCAAAATTGATTTAATTTTTTCCTTATATGGTCACAAATCTTTTAAAGTAATTGTACTCCACCAAGGGAAATTTGCCTCCTAGGAGATATTTCACAATATCTAGAGACATTTTTTATTTTCACAACTGTGAGAGAAGCGCTGTTGACAACCAGTGGATAGAAGCCAAGGATGCTGCTAAAAACTTTACAATGCACAGGCCAGTCCCTCAAAATACAGACAAATCCATTGCAAAATATCTAGAGTGCTGAGGCAAAAAAGTTTAAACATATAAGCCTTACTTCAGTTACTTCGAGTTTCAGCTAATTAAGGACATTTCTTTACCATATTCAAAATTCCTCCAAAGTCAGCCTTTATATTCAGACCTGAAGCACTGAACTCCCTAAGCTCATACTAGGTACGTATTAGCTGATGATCAATCACTGAGTTTGTTGAGTGAATTAACCATGTTGTGTGGTTCCGCATGAGGAATTTAGACAATTGGAAAGAAACCAGAGTTCCAAATAAGAGAGTCTCCCCTATCATTTGTGTTCTTTTTCCTCTTTCTCTCTGATGTGCAAATACTATCTAGTAATCGTTAAAGTTTGAGTTAGCTTCATTTAAAAGGAGTAGAAAAAAAAGACCATTTTAAAAAATCTAGCAAATTATGTTTTCATATTAAATAAATCTAACAATTTAAAACATTTGAACAAAATTATTGTACATTTCTTAAAGTATCATATGTGGTTTCTTTTTCAAATAATCTCTTTCAGTTTTATTAGATGCACTGATAAAATGATAATAAAGTCAAATTAGTCTAAGAGCACAGGATTTCAAGCTAGACCTAGGTGTGAATCTCTAAATTGATCACTTCCTAAATTCACAGTACTATTCTCCCAACCCTCTTCTAAGCCTCATTTTATTATCATTTTTTTAAATCTGTAAAATGGAGATAATGCCTATCTCACAAGGTGGTTGAGAAACACCTTGCACCTAGTCTAGCAAAAAAAAAAAAAAATAGATAGTCCCAGGCTTTGTTCTATCTTGGGAAACTGGTTTGTTGGCCCACTGACTTGGTCTTTGTGCATAAAGAATATATCCCTGGTAAATTGGAGTCGACTGAGCTATTTACTACAGGCTACTGCACTCGTCCCTGTGGACACAGGTCAGCACTACTGAGATAAGGTCCAGATGCACTCTGTCACAGATCACTCATTTCAATCAAGCCTACAGAAAGCAAGGGGAATGGGAAAGGGTTGCCACTGAACTCTTTCACCATCGTCCCAGGAAAATGCTATGAATTCATTCTTGGAAGAGGCTGAGTAAGCTACAACCTGCAGCAAGTCAGCTTCTTATCTACATGTCACGGAAGTCTGCAGCTCACAGACTTTCCGATTTGCTCATGGAAGGCCTGGCTTGCCGGGCATTCTGAAGTCTATACAAGAACAAAGACTTTAGGTCCAGACAGTAGGCCTTCTATTTTACAAGGCAGCCTCAGAATTGACAGCAATACTAAAGTCACTTTCATACCAGCCTCGAAAGTTGACTAGGGGGGCCTTCTCTAGTCCTGGGAGAACCATCAAATCAAAACACACTTGCACACACACACACACACACACACACTGTCTCTTTCTCTCTCAAACAAATGGCCTATCTTCCACCTCGTACATTGACTGCCACAGCTGCCTTCCCGACAGGGTATTCAATCACACAGATGTCTTCTGTTTGAAGGCTCTTTCCACCTCCAGTCAAGCAGGTTGTTTTCAGCACATCTGACAAAATAGGCCAGATCTGCACAGCAACATTTGAGAGGAAGTGCAACAAAAGACATCCAGCTGTGCTGAATTAAAAGGTCTTCATTCATCACCTTCCATCAGTCAAAAAGCAAAAGGAGGCTGATGTTATTTGTAAAAAATTTAAGGGTGTTATTATTCACCTGTAATTAAAAAGAATGGTTTGATTTGGCTTACAGCCTGAAGGAGAATGAATGCTTTTATTTTGCCAGGTTATGAATTTTTCCAAGGACTGAATAGGCTCTGAGAATTAGGCAATGAGATGGAGGGGAACTTCTTAAAGTTGAATTTTCCTCAACCTGTATTCACTTGCCTTTTTTTTTTTTTTCTCCCAGTGTTTCTTTACCTTTGCTCTTCTGCTTTGGAGCTCCCAGAGAATAGAAATCAAATGGATTTTGAGTCCATCAACATAAGAAAGGTCACGTAAAAGGTTTTAGATATCCCATGAAGATGAAATCTGTGGAAATTTATTACAGATGCACAAAGTTGCATTTCCCAGATACACTACATATTCAGAAAAGGTAGGGAAATAAAGCTTTCTGTGGTCTATAGTGAAAAAAATACACACAGTAAGAAAACTAGAGATAGTTTTAAAATACTTTATACACCAGAGTTCTGGAGGATGGATATAAGGATTTGCCAAGGAGTATTTTTTAATAGATTCCTCTTCAACCTGGCTTTCTATTCCAGGAAGAGTTTAGGGCTATTTGAAGACACATAATGCAATGTTAAATTATTAATTGCATGAGGAAAAAAAAAAACAGAACAAAAGGAAAAGCAAAGTAGGAAATATGAGATAAAGCTAAGACTGAGGTATACAATTCAAAGAAATGTGTAGTAGCAAGTTCCTATGTAAACTGCATATGCAGCCCTGAGTTTCCTGGCAGCCATGCAAAGAGAGATCTAACATCAGTTATGTGATTTGTAATGCCCACAAAATTAAAACAGGAGAGCCACTTGTATTTCTCAAGTATGTTGGTTAGTGTGGTCTGACAGTCCTAGGCTTTGAGGGTGAGGGGTGGGGAGGTAAACATTTTACATGCTAGGGAAGGTAAACATTTTCAGTAACAACTATAAGTTTTTGTACCTTCAGAGTATTCATAAGTTTTTACTGTGATAGCAATAAAGTCTAAGAACAAAATTTTTGCTGGGGAAGGTAAACATGCTAGGGAAGGTAAACATTTTCAGTAACAATTAGAAATTTTTGTACCTTCAGAGTATTCATGTGTTTTTATTGTGATAGCAATAAAGTCTAAAAACAAAATTTTTTTCCAGACTGTCAAAATTGTTATTGGAGGTTAACAGAGAGTAGGTGGCCCAAAGGCAGGTCTTGACTGGCATGAGCAGCACATGAGGATGGTATTAGGCAAGGCCTTGGGAGCCCAGCGACTTGGGGTTTCACTGTATCCCACCACACTGAGCATTGTACATGGTGGTACAGGAAGGGAAAGGATAGGGCCAGTGAAATTTAAGCTGCTTGGATGCCCTATATAATATTTGGTATTTTGAAAACACTTCACACTTGCCAGTAAGTAAATCCAGATGGAATTCAAATAAGTTTAGCCAATATTATTATCCTGGCTTGCTGATGTGGAGAGTCAGGTCTGATTGATTTGCCCAAGAACTTTCAATTCCTACGGAGCCACCATACAGCTTTTCACCACTTCCTGTATATCCAGTGGGCCAAAGAGAGTCCTGGAAGAAAACAGAGACTTTCACATTTCCTGTTCTTGGCTCAACGCAGCAGGTCACAAAGGCTTCTCAACAAAGGAAAAATGTCCATCCTTAAAACTTGGCTGGTTTCTCTTTCAGTACTTTCTTACAAAGCAAACCAGGGCCAGTTTTTTCAGACCTACAGCCTAATTTCTGTTAGGCCATTTTTATTAGTCTCAGGTTCTTCTCCTGAATAGTTAGGAAAAACAACTTTTCTCAACTTACTCATAAGAAAGAAAGCTATCTGGAATCCAGATAGCTGGAACCCAGAATAGAACATACACAACTTAAAGTTTGCATTGATGCATTCTCATTTCTAAGCAAAACCAGAATTACTGTTAAAATCTTGGCTATTTCCACGATGGGCATTATACATTTATTCACTGGGGTAAATTTCCCAAACTTTCTCGAAGACAAAAATCACCTCATTTGGGTTGCTTAAAAAAAACACAAACAAACAAACAAACAAAAAACAACAAAAAAGCAAATTCCTCAGCCCCACTCATACTTGCTAAGTCAGAAACTTTCAGCAGGAGGATGTATGGGAAATTATAACATCAGAGACTCTGGAATCTCATGAAACCTCGATTCAAATCTCACTTCTGCCACTTAATGGCTGTGTGACATTGGTCAAGTAGCTTATCCTCTCTGTACCTCTAACTTCTTCATAGTGCAATGTGAAATGTGAACATGCCCCTTGAGAAATCCCTGATTTAAAGGCAATTCAGTAAAAAAAGGATTCAGCAAAGGAAATCTAGGAGGAGCCAATGATAGTCTTTGGATCAGTCTATTTCCCACAAACTGGGTGATGTTAAAAAAATTGCCTACCTTTCATTTAGATTTATCAGAGCTCTAAAATTGTGAGAATAAGAATATAATTTTGAAAACAAGGATGCATTCTCAGGCTGCATTTAGATATCTAGAAGGAAGTGGCCATCAATTCTAATCACACCAAAATTTGAGTACAATTTAGGAAGAAATTATAAATAAGCCACTCTAGCATTCTAGACTCTTCAGGCTTCCCTTATCTTCAATCTTAAATACGAACATTAACCTAGGAACAGCGGGACTTTATGAAATGTTTTAAGTGGTTCATTTCTAAATAACTTACCAAATTACAAAAAAAAGACATTTATTTCATAAGAAAAGAATATGCTACTCAAATGAATAACAAAATTATCTTAAGTTTAAAACCCTTCACAGAAAGGACATGCTCAAGAAGACACAGGCAGGGTCTTGATCTTGACTAATCTAGTGGAAACATTGGGAAAATATATCAAAATGAATAATAGAGCCAGAATACATAAATAAGGATTACATTTCTTAACTACTGCACTAAAACTGGTTGCTGACAAGGCAGATGGCACAGGTCATTAGTGCCTTTTGGCTTTGGTGTCTCTGCGAACGAAACTCAGGACTGGAAACTCAGGACTGGAATAGCACCGCTATTGTTAGAGCCCCTCAAAGCAGAATACACTAAAAGGCCCTCCTGTAACTGAGGAACAATGACTTAAAATTCTTTTGTTATTCTGCAATGCCTCAAAATTCGTTAAGTCTTGTCCTCTGTTAGCCTAAGGCACTTTGGGGACTTAATTAAGTTATTGTTTGCAAACGTGGGATAAATTCAGTCACATCGCAAAAGAAACAAACTCAGTTCCAAATGTTATACACACCTCCCTCTCAACTGTAAATCAAGATTCAAGACCTGTCTGGAAACAGTAATGTAATTGTGGGTCTCTTTCTAAATAAAAGGTCCAGAATAATTATTAGAAACAAAACCCAAAACAGGAAGCTATAAGCCGTTAATTTTATTATGTAACTTGTTTACTAAACTCTGATGATCTTTTTAGGTGTAAATACAGTTGACGCTTTCACATATTTGTTGTCAAAATATCAGGCACTTTAGATGGAGGAAAGTGAAATGCTAAAAATAAATCAGGGCATTCCTGCTCCTGTCTTCAGGGCAGAAGCCTGTGCCCGAATAACCAAGCCCTGATCCCTTGGGTGTCCTCCAGAACCTTTGGGGTCAGTAAAGATTGTGCTGCTAGAAAAAACTCTAAAACGCTCTAAGACGGATCAAATCACCAAATGATTATAAAGCTTCTGTTCCTTTTATTGAGTTAGTAATAAAATCTACCACTCTTATTTGAGAGAGTCATTATTTGTGTCTTGAAAAACTTCATGCCGTGGTGAGAGCTTTTGTAATGAATAAATCCAGGGCAGTGTGGGACTTTGCAGTATGAAGTGATTCTTGGGTCAGTCCAGGTCTCATGAATCCCAGATTATTCCTTCTTTGTACTCTCTCTTGGCTCCAAAGTCAGGTCAAAGCAACAGTAAATTATGTCTCCTACCTGGAGCTGGCAACATAGCAAACACAGCCAATGATGGCTAAGCTCTGGTCTGGGCATGAAGAATGTTTAGGTTTCACATGCCTGCTCATGAGTAGTTATATATATATCACTTGAAACCGAGTTTATAACTTGGCTAAGGGCTGTATTACCCTTACACAGGTTCTCAGGCTATCCCAGCCCTCTTAGCTGAAGCTCTGTACTGAGGATCTTAAGACCCATCTATGTTTGCATAGTTTTGTGCCTTTATGGAGTCCTACTTCTTTGCTTAAGGCCCACTATCTCTATGGAAATTGATACTTACCTATAAAAAGTGTCCCTCACCATTAGCTGCAGTGGTCTTCCACAGTGAAATTCTCATGAGGCTTACGCCTAAATCCTAAAGCCAAGTGGAGTCCCAGCCACACTCCACAGCGTAGGCCATGACACAATGTCCAAACTGAAGATACACCAAGTCTCCTACTAAAATGCAAGGCTCAAAGTCCTGACCCTACCCCAGGTCTCTCCATATGTATTTTTATCTACAAATTATATGCCTTGTCTTCTGTTTCACAATGTTCCTGAGGAATGAATCAACTATGCCAAGATGTGGGTGAAAGTGGTGTCGTAAAAAGCATCCTTCTCATCTCTCTAGAATTTGTACCCATTGTGAATAAGACAAAAGAGTCAGCAGATGAAGACCGGAACTCTCATTTTAGGAATGTTAAGCTGGAGGAGGTTATTTGGTGAGGCAGAGCTAGCTTCCAATTTGGCTGCTTTGGTCTTGAAAACATTTCCCAAAGGAAATGTTGAATTTGCAGAGCAAACACACTTCCCCAGATCATTTCCTCTCTCTGGACCTGATGGAGAAAGAAGGAAAAACAAGGGACCACCCCCGCCGCCATTTGCAAGAATCTAATAGATCCCCCCTATCTCACTGAGAAGCAGTGTTCAAAAGCTGATGCCCACCATACAGCTAATCCCTTTGACCTCCCTGGGAGGAAAAATTGTAGGCTGGGGGACCAGGAGCGAAGAGTGTTATACAAGTGGATATTGCTCCAGATGGATAGAACATTAGGCATGAGAGTGAAGTATTTCTGCCTAACTACTTAAGACCTATAAAAAAAGTGTTTCATTGTTTCTGATAAGTAGAGAATCAGTAGTAGAGAATCAGTTCTGTAATCTATTTTATGCTTACATTTTCCAGAGCTTCTAAGATGCTTAAAGCTACGTGTATTTGTTCAATTATGATAGTTTCTCCACTATATTTATTTATACTTAAATACAAATAGTGCATCAAATAAAACAAATTCAGAATCCCTTCTTTATTTTATAAAATTTAAGCCTTCCACCTTTCAAGGAGTTATAAGACTTGTTCTACTCTGAGTCACCAATCAAATGTGATTTACCACGATGGCACATTACAAGACAACCCTTCAGGAACATGGGTGTTTTGTCAACCCAAACATAGCTCACTGATTTTCCAAAAATATTGTTGACAAGTCCTAAAAGTAAAACAGGTGCACAGGTTTTTTTTTTTGAAATTCGGACCTTCTGTTTCATTAATCAGGGCTTCAGATGAAGGGAAAGTTGGGATGATCAATAGTTACAAATTAAAAAGGAAATCAGTTTCAGAAGTGTTTTCTGGTGTGAAATATAAACAAAGTTTCTTTGGAGAGGATGAGAAAAAAAGATTAATTAAAGATAGAAGCCTCTTTTATCACAGGTCAAGTTTTTTTACACACCATTAAGCTCATTCCTTTTAGAGAAGGGCTTAAAATTATTTAACTAAAATCAGTGATCAAAATAGAGGGAACGAGAAGGAAATTGTCTTGAAATAAGTACATTTTATTTAGGTCGTTGGTACTGATCAAATGTCACTGTGGATAGCAATATTTAGTCTTTACAAAGTGCTTCTCAGTTTGAGCCACAATTTTCTTCATTTCCTGACCAACGGCCTTGTACGGCCAACAGCTTGTGCCTTTAACCCAGCAGATGTTTTTGTGTCTCGGTTGTATTCATCACACAGGCAGAGCCCAGGATTTTGTTTTCATTCACACCCTTCTCCCACATGCAGAACTTCCTTCAGAAGACAAAGGGAGTGTGCATAAAAACACACCGCAGGGTGGGGATGAGTTTAACGAACACGGTCTCCGGTGTATAAAGAGCCTAACTCTTTCCTAGCACACAACAACCACTGAAGTAATTTGAAACGGTTCCTATAAGACCAAAACCCACAGCCAAAGGAATCACATAATCATAGAATATTGAACTTGGATGGGACCGGTCCAGTGCATGTCAAAACCGAGTAATATAGGGGCGCTTTTTAAAGGTAAAAGTTATTTAAGCTCACATTCCCCTCCCCCCATGCTGACTTCAACTAATCTTGTTCTAGTCTTCCTTATAGATATGTGCAACCATGAATCAAAGAATAAACTTGTCATCCCTCTAGCTTCTTCACCTCCTGATGGGAACAGAGACTGCTCAATGTAGGCATCGGCGTAGTGCCACTTCCTATAAGCCGTAATGATCTTTCAAGGTGAAGGTCACAACAAAGCGTCAGCCTGCCTTCGTGTAGCTCCACAGCCACCACTCACTGGTTGTGTCACTTCACACAGGTTACTCAGCCAACCTGTGCCTCGTCTATAACAGTAGGATCCACCTCATAGGCTATAAAATTAAATGAAATGATAGAGGTGTAACGGTGCCTACTGTATAGTTAGTACATGATCACGATCACTTGTTTTCAAAACCAGATAGCCACCAAAATTCAAAGTTTATTTAACTTAATATAATGCACAATATGATTTTTTAGTGGAAGTATATATAGTGAAAGTGGGTTCATGGACCACTTTTTTAACAGAATTATACTAAAAACTTCGAGAATATGTTCTCTAGTTCAGAGTAACCGGATGTCATATATAATTAACTCTGCCAGTTAGCAATTTTAAAACCAATTTTAATAAAGTGACACCAGAAAGTTGGCTTGTCCCTGCAAGGTAAAGTAAGCATTATCACATCATAGAAATCTGCATTAAATGCATTGTTTAGTTTAACCATTTCTCAGATGGAGAGGTAAATTACACACTGCTGGTATTACCTTAAGAACGAAGGAAAATCCAGCATCTTTGATGGGTTTTTCAATTAGATTTTGGTAGCATGAAACTATCAACCAGGTCAATATCTTAGACGTTGTAAAATCACAAAGAAGTTAGGAAGTTTGGATTCCTTTCCAAAGTTCTTTGTTTTCTATGAAAAGCTGAAAAAATCTTCACATCACAAAGGAAATAGCAATTTGACAGATGTGTTCCAAAATAATCAGATTGGCATTCATGGTGGTGAAGAAAACTTTCCTAACTATCACAAAAGTGATAACTAAATCCTTTTAAATTATACTTATTTCTGTGTCTAATACTTTCCCCTGTTAAAATTTATTATGTATGAAAAGAAAACCATTTATTCATCTCAGATAGACATAACAACGGACTGACATTATCCTAGATCCGTAAAGAATATATTTCAGAGGACAGAATTGTCCCTGCTCTTTGTCTAGGATCTTAAAACCAATTTGAAAGCTAGCTCAATGCTTGCATTCAGATATATTAAGTATCCCAAACATTTTCAGAAGTTTCCATCATGTCAAGAAGTTATATTACAATTTTCAGATCTGTAAATGGATGCTTTTAGTTAATAACAATATGCATATAGGATTCTCGCATCAAAGCTTTTCAATAAAATCTTTCCTCAGCTACTTAGTCATATATATTATTTACATTTTGAAAGCATTTTCCATATTTTCAATCACTGACATTTACATCTGATTTTTAAAAATGCTTTCTAAGCACCAACTAAGAATACAAAAATACCAAAAACAAAACAAAACAAAACAAAACCCCCCAAAAACAAACCAAAAACCAAAAACCCAAAAGCCAAAAACCTGTATTAAGGGGGAAAATTGCAATAAATAAAAGATGAATTAGGAAATAAACCTTTGAAAGAAAAACTCTTATCCTAGTGGAATTGATGTATATTAAATGGGCTGCTAAGTAGATGCATTTAGTTAAATTGGAACTACTCAAACAAGAATGAGAGGAGGTAGTGCTTATACTTTGGGAACCCTCATATATTATACATCTCTTTAAAAATAATGTTTTATTTCATTTCGTAGACTTCTTTATCTTTTACATACAGTACCAGCTAGACTCTACTGTGTAACAAGCCACCCCACGACTTTGTGTGTTCAGGCAACAACATTTATTTAAGCTCAAATATCAGTTGGCCTGCAGTTTGGGCTGTGCTCAGCCTGATGGCCTTCTGGTGATGTCCGAGCTGATTGCTGTTTGCTAAGCTCCTTCAAGGACCTTGGCTGGAACAGCTGGGTCAACCAGAGCCTCTTGCCACATGGTTTCTTATCCTCTAGCAGGCCAGCTGCTTGTGCATATGGTGCAGTTTCAAGCTCAGTGAGAGAAATCCCTAATATGCAAATGCTTTCTAAGCCTCTGTTTGCTGCTGTTCCATTGATCAAAGCCGGTCACAAGGACAGTTTACATTCAACTGAGGAAAGCAACGCTCCACTTTCTATTGGGAAGACTTGCACGTATTGTCCCTATTTTGCTATTTGCCATGCCTACAATATTTCTTTTCTTTTTTTTTTTTAAGATTTTATTTATTTATTTGAAACAGAGAGAGACACAGGGAGAGAGGGAACACAAGCAGGGGGAGTGGGAGAGGGAGAAGCAGGCTTCCCGCCGAGCAGGGAGCCCGATGCGGGGTCAATCCCAGGACCCTGGGATCATGACCTGAGCCAAAGGCAGACGCTTAACAACTGAGCCACCCAGGCACCCCGCCCGCAATATTTCTTTACCCATGTGCTTTCAAATTAATGCCTAAATATCTCTGAAATTCATCTGTTTCTCTCTTTGGGGACATTCCTTAAGGTCAGCTCTCATTACCTTTCCATTGGATTATTGCTGCAGCTGTCTCGGTGGACTCCCCTCAACCATGCCTACTGCCTTACAAGAAGGCAGCCAAGCAATCTTTTTAAAACATAGATATTATTTGAATAAGAATATCAAATTAGGCTTTGAACACCTTTTCATTATGTCAGGTTAAAAACCCAAGTCTTTACTAGGACTACTAAGTCCTGTGTAGTTCACACACCTTGAATATATGTGGACTCCCTAACATGCACCATGACAGGAGGGTGCTTGATTTGGCCTAATCTGAAAGCTTCGCTCAAGAAAGGAAGTTGGGCTGAGGTTCGAATAACGGGACCAGAATGAATTGCGGAAGGGGGATGAATATTTACATCAGTTGTAATTTCACACTTATTTGTATGATTTCTTAATTGTTGAAAGCTGAGATCACATCTGTTTTTCCTCTGGTGCCTAGTAAAGTGGTTTAGACCCAATAAGAAATTTTAAGACAAGATTAACTTTCAGATACCTGAGCAAAGACTAAATTGTAGACTTATATGAAAATTGCAATATTTCAGAGTCACACTTCTCTAATGTCTGAAACCATTATTTTGAAGACATATGACCTATGTTTCTGGGCTTCATATCAGGAATAAAGAAATTCAGGTTCTAGGACTAATTCAGCCATCACCCATCTGTTAAACATTCTTGGTCTCAGTCTCATCTGTAAAGAGAGAAAGAATGCAGCCATGGTACCTGTCTTTCCAATTTTTTAATTATGTGATGCTATGCTTCTGAGACTTGAAATAAGCAGAAAATTTTAGCATAAAGATAACCTTTCAGAAGAGAATGCATTATACATTTATTTATCTGAATTTGCTTTAGATTTATAATGTGTCTTCAGTTTAAGTACCCAGAGTATATAATTATACATAACAATAAAATTGCTCAAAATATTAAATGCAGAGACTTTTTAAAAACCCAGAAAAATAAAAAAATAAAGCAAAGAAGAATAAACATATAATATGTAAACAATAGAATGAAATTAAATAGCAATCTCCTCATCGCAGCAAATAGAGTGTCCTAAATTTGTGGACTACTTAAATGCCTCACATTGAGAAACATGCTGAATTTCCAAAAATTTTAACACATGGGACCTGCTTATGAAGCATCTGGAAAATCCCAAAATCAAAACATGCACTTCAGCAGGACAATTTCAAAAGAGTATAACCCAGAGGCTATGTCCCCCAAGCTGAGTGTGGCAGGAAATAGTTGGGCCCCCACATGTCAAGACAAAATTTCTGCAGCACTTCTCAATAGGACATTTAAAAAGAGAAAAGCAAATAGGCAACACAGCAGTAGGTATTTTTTAATATATTTCAGATTTTACTCAAACAAAAACAACATATGGGATTGTGAAGTAATTCACAATTCATTATAATGAATCAAATAAGAGATTTCGAACCTCTTGATACCCAAAGTAATAGATTTTATTCTCACAATTTTGTGAGGCTTCTGAGGTAAATTCCAGTTTATTGAGGAATGTACCTGACCAAGGGCATCAGAAAAATAGAGTTCAAGTTCAGCTCTGTGATGCGATCTTAATATTTCAATCTGCAATGTAAATGAAAATAGGTGGTAAAAGAATTGCCTCTGGAGGCTGACTGTCTGGTTTTTAATCCCAAGTATCACTCAGAAAAAACTGTATGGAATAACTTCTTATTTAAGTGTCATGTATTTTGTAGGGTAGCCACTAAAGAATAGAAAGTTATAAATTCCAACTAGAGGATGGAAAAAAAATGCAGTAACAGAAATAACACAATCACAAAGAAAGCAGAAAAAAAATTTTAATAAACAATATACAAGTTATACAAATAGCACAAAAATTTGGTAGAATTTAACCCAAAGTAGATCAGTAATTATATTAAATATAAATGAGCCATATGTTACAATTAAAAGGCAAGATAAAAGAGATTAAAATGCAAACCCAAATAAATCCTTTTTTGAAAGATGTATATTAAAAATAGGAATACAGAAAGATTAAAAGTCTGAAATAGATATACTTTATAAATGTTAATTCCCCTCAAAAATGGGGTTTTAATTATAGCATTATCAAAAAAAGGAGACATTAGAGCAAAAAGCATTATCGTATTTCAACAGGGTCATTTTACAATGAGGAAAAATGTAATACATCACAGATCACCAAGAGATTATGAAGTTTTAAGCTTTTCTGTATTTAATTAAAAAAATTGATAAAACTAGAAGAATAAGAATACAAATTAAAAAATCAGAGTAGGAGATTTTAACAAAATTTTCTTTATAAAGATATAATAAAAAGGAAAAATACAAAAAGGACATGGAAAACTTGAATAACTTGATTTAAAAATTTGACCTAGTGGATTTTTACAGACTATTTCACTCAACAACCATAGAATGCACATTCTTTTACAATGTGCACATTTATAAAAACTGACCATATCCTGGGCTAAAAAGTATGTTCAACAAATTTCAAAGAATTTAAATCACACAAGCCATTTTCTCTGACTAGAAATTAGAAATTGATAGGAAAAAAAAAAAAAAAAAACCCTAGAAGCATCCTTTAAGTTTGGGAATTAGAAAATGCATTTCCTTTTTGACTCATTCTAAAACTCATATTAAAATTAGAAAATATTTAGAACTGAAATACGAACCAACCTTAGGGATGCACATAAAGCAGGAGTTAAAGAAAAATAGATAGTTTAGCATATGTTAAAAAAATAGTAGAATGAGAATTAATGAATTATTCATGTCAGTGAAGTAGGAAGAGGCTAGTATAACAAATGCAAAAAAAAAAAAAGAAGAAGGAAGGAAGGATAATAAAGAAGTAAAAAGTAAAAGTTAATGTAATAGCAATAAGCATGTTATAGAGAGGGTCAACAAAGCTGAAAGTTGGTTTTTAAAAATAACATACAATTATCCCACTTCTTGAAAGATTAATCAAGTAAAACAAGAGAAGGCACAAAATAATATCAGTAATATAAAAGTGGACATCATTATTACTTATGTACATTTATTACTTATATACATTATTACTTATGTACTTATTACTTATGTACATTTAAAAAGATAATATTATGAACAAACTTATTTCCAACAAATGGAAAATTTCAAGAAAATAAAGCAATCCTCCCAAAATGTAACTTACCAAAATGGACTCATAAAGAATAAAAAATCAGGACAGTCTATTCTAAAAATTGAATAATAGTCACAAATCTTCCCATAAAGAAAATTCCAGGTCTAGCTGGCTTCAACAGCACGTTCCATGAAGCATACAAAGATTGATTAATTCCAATATTACACAAATACTTCCAGAGAATAGAAACAGAAGGAACACTCCTCATATTATTTTATGAAGTTAGTGTAAGCTTGATAAGAGCTCTGAGAAAGAAATTAGTAGAAAATTACTGGCCATCTCTTTCAGGAACACTGATGTAAAATACTAAGCAAACAAAAGTAATAGAAAAATATATTAAAACAATAATTAGCAACTTGGATTTATTCCAGGAATGCTAAGTTGTTGGCACATTAGAAAATCAATTACTATAATTCATCATATCAAGATATTAAGGGGAAAATATTACATAATCCCTTCAATAAATGCAGAAAACATATCTGATAACATGTAACATCCACTTTCAGAAACTTTCTTAATATAATAATGGTATTTGCCGGACACCTAAAGATAATATATTCTAATGAGGAAAAACTGAAATATTGCCCTTGTGATCAGCAAAGGGATTTAAGCGTACATGTACATTTTATCCAACCTTTTGTATATGTCATAATAAAAATGGTGAAAAAAATACCAGCCTGCATGAAAATATATGCAAGAACTAAAACAGATAAATGAATATTAACTAGAATATATAACTGGCTCTGGCAAGTAAATAAGAAAAAGATAATCAATAAAAAAATAGGCTAAGAATATGAATAGGCAATTCACAAAATAGGTAAACTGAATGGTTAATAAAAGCTCCTAAACATTATTAAACCCACCAATAATCAAAGAAATTCCAATTAACATGACAATATAGCACTTATCTCCATCAAATAGGAAAAAAATGTAAAATTTTTATTTTCTAATGTAAAAGAAAAAAAACTGACCAATAGCAAACATGACAAAAAGTTAATATCGTTTGAATCTTGGAGGTGTCTGTGGATACTTTTATCTTCTGTCTTATTTTCTGGGTGAAAAATGATTTCCTAGTCAAAATTTTAAAACTGTTTTAATATAACTTTACAAAACACTTTTGAATTTGGGTTCAGAGATTTAACCTTGAATCTATGTTTATTAACTGTGTGACTTCTGAAAATTTTATACCCTTTCTAAAACTCCATTTCTTCATTTATTGTACAGGAAATATATTAAGAATAATATATGATTATTTGTAAGGAGTAAAAAGATGAAAATAGGAACAGTGGAAGGCTTAAAGAAGAATGTCAAAAAAGTGGACTTCTACAAATGTTTTCTTTTCTTTTCCATGAGAAATTAAATAATTTAAGGCAGATTATTTTGCACATTATCTCAACTTTTAGCATCCCATTTCTTCAACCATAAGATGAAGTGATAATGCTTCATTCACTGGTACCAGGCGGTCATGTGAAGCTAATATGAGAGCTCCCTTTGGCTGCCCATTTCACTTAGAGTGAAAGTAGGTCCTCACAGTGGTTGACAGGGCCCTACCTGAGCCCCCACTCATTCACACCCCTCTCTATTACCTTTCCAACCTCTCTTCTCTCCTCATTTGGCCCCAGCCACCCCAGCATACTGGCTACCCTTGAACTTCCAGGCAAGTGCCTACTTAAAAACTTTGCAAACTCTGTCTAGAACACTCTTCTCAAAATATCTACAAGCCAACCCTCTCACCTCTTTCAAAGTCTTTGCTCAAATGCCTGCTTTTCTATTATACTGACCCAAATCAGCCTGTTAAAATTGGAACACTGACCACCCAGCAATCACTCTTACCTGCTCTACTTAATTTTTTCCCCCCATAATATATATCAACCTCTAACAGACTATATGATTTACAATTTATTATGCTGGTTGTTTATAGCCAATCTCTCCTTGCTATTAAATCAACTCAGTAGGGACTGAGGCCTTTACTTTCCCCATGATGTACCCCATATACATAGAATATTTCCTAACACATGGTAGGCACTCAATAAATATTTGCTGAGTAAATGAATGTGTATGAAAAGCTCACCCCTTGGGAAAATATATGAGTTTTGGAACTTTAAGTGAACTTTTGTTGCCCAAATAACAATTGACTTAACTTCATGATTTATGGAATTGCAGATATTTTAGAAATATGCATGCAAAAATATTCTCAGAAATAGTTTCTAAAAATAAAAAATATTTACATGTATAGTCCTTTAATTTAATTCCAAATACAAAAATAAAACTTGTGGAAGAAGACAAACTTTTCCTAAGGGATTGTGACATATATCAATGAGTAGTCTAATTTCGAATTCCATGCTATCAAGAACAGAGGAAGGTGGTTCAGGATGTGTACAATCAATGATGTTGTAAATGTGTCCGGTGCTGAATTCTCAAAAAACTGCCCCGGGTGTCCCAGAATAATTGGTATCTGATAAGTTCTAGACTTGTAGGTGATGAGTAATTGACACCATCATTATGGTATTTCCAGAAGATTCTCTAGATAATTGCTGCAATAAATATATTTGATTTGTGTCCTATAACCACCCAGCAGGAAAAATATACTCACAAATGTTTGCCAGAGTGTTGCATCTTTTTCATTTGTTTGCTTGACTAAAAGTATATATATATATATATTTTTTTTTATGTCAAATTACATTCTTAAATGTAAGTATAAAAAATAAATTTAAATGGGACAATCTACTCTAAATTTAAACCAGCATTTGTCTCTCATCCCAAGTTTGGAGAAGTAGGGACAAAGCTGGCAGTGATTACATGGTCACACCACTTGCAGTGTGGCACTGAGTGCCCAAGCCCTCCCAGCACATGTGCAGCCACTCAGGCATTTCTCTGCTGTCCCCTGCCTTAAGATTCTACAGAAAGTCCAAGCATCTTGATCTTATTCATTTATTCTGCTTCTAACAGCTGTAACAATTAGAGATGCCCTGATGGTTGAATCAGAACATTTCCCAGTCAACAAAGCAAACAATGGTGTAGCAATTCGACTAGAAAACTTTTTGATCTGAAGTATGTTCTTTTCTAGCTCAAGCATCTGAGAAAGGTGCTGATAATACTGAATTGAGGGAAACCATTAAGCCAGTAAGAACTTTGGAAAGAACTGACATCAATTAACATCTCTACAGGGCTCTAATACAGGTAGGGTTTTCCTTCTATATGGTTCTCTGTAAAAAGTTAATCGTGGTTTTCATTAACTTAAGAATGAAGTATGTCACTAGGTGATGTAGGGAGATAAAAAGGAAATAAAATATGTACTCTCTATCAGTAGTATATTTTGAATCTAGTTTGAGAGAAAGAACAGGAACATTTATATGTTGTCTTTTATTTACTTTTTTAAAAAATATTTTATTTATTTGACAGAGAGAGACACAATGAGAGAGGGAACACAAGCAGAGGGAGTAGGAGAGGGAGAAGCAGGCCGAGTAATGGTTTTTGAATAAATCTAGAGGTATTCAACAGAGACACCTAAATGGACTAGAGTATTTTGTGGAGGAGCTAGATTGGAAAGGAGGTAGAGACATGAAAGATATTCCATGCTAAGGTGTGGATAAAGAGGCAGAGATGGGATAGGCAGGCTGGGATCTGACTGATATAAATGCCTGGTGCCATGGGGATGAGAATCATGTACTTTTAGCCTTTAAAGAATTGGAGCATCCTGCCAAGGGTTGTTTTGTTTATTTGTATATGCACATAAATACCAATTTTAGCTGATCCTTCCCAACTGTATACTGACCTTATCTTGCCTATCTCCAGCCAAATATCTGATTAGCAACTTCCAGGCCCAGATTCCCACCAAACCCTTTAAACCATAATCACAGCCCTAGGATAAAAAAAATCAGTTCTTTCTCTTAATCATGGGGCCCATCATAGTACACTTATTTTTTTTCCCTCATAAAATAGAAAAAAATATTCATGAAACAATGAGTTTGATCTAAGCAGCTTAAAAAGGAATGGAGAGGGAAGCAGCCCAGTGTGGTGGTTTACGACCTGGACTCCAGCCAGTCTCCCTGGCAACACTGACTCTCTCACTTCCCAGAGACCTGCCACTGGGAAAATCTCTGAACCTCAATGCTTTCATCTGTAAAATGGAGATAATAATGATACCTGAGAGCATGATTTTGAAGATTAAATTAGTTAATACTTCTAAAGCACTTTGAGCAAGGCCCTATATAAGTGGTCATACTCCTACTAGTAATAACGTTAGCTTTATTACTGAGTGAGCTGAGAAAATAGTCATGTAGCTCATACCAAAAGCACAAATCTCATACCATAGGAACATTTTTACTTTTTAAAATTTATGGTGTTAGTTTTGTTTGCCAGAAGTAATTACTTAACATGAGTCTTCAGCATACGACGGCAAATAGCTAGAACTCAGGGAAACCTTCAGGTCACTAAAAAGCCAAAAAGCACTACCGAACTACGGGTGATCCACCAGGAAGACTGGGACTCTGGTCATTGTCATATAGATCTGGTCATTATAGAGGATAGAATGTTCTCAGAGGTTATATGGATTCCTAAGCCCATTAGGCACTTGCAAATTGAAGATGCTCTTTTCACTGTACCTGAAATTTTGGGAATAAAAAAAAAAAATTAGAGGAGAGGGAGGAGGAAGATGGTGGCGGAGTAGGAGGACCTGAGGCTCACCTCATCTCATGAACACAACTAGATAACTATCAAATCATCCTAAATACCTCAGAAATTGACCTGAAGACAGGCAGAACAAACTCCATAACTAAAGGAAGAGAAGAGGCCACATTGAAGGTAAGAAATGTGGAGACATAGTTTAGGGAAGAAACGGATCACAGCTCCTGTGGAGAGAAGGGAGCCATGGTTGCAGAGAAGTGTGAGAGAAACAGGAGTACACATGGAAATGCATAAGGAGAACATGTCCCAAGGCCATTGGACTGGAAAATGAGAGGGGCTGAAATTTGTTAGTCCTTGCAACCAATGGGGCTTAAATACTTAGTTTTAAGGTCAGTGGGCTTGGCTAGGATAGAGCCCAGAGGGCATTATGCTGCTCCTGGAGAGAAGGCAGGCAAATAACCTGAAGCAGACACTGTGGAAACAGCGATCTGAAAAATAACTGGGGCACACAAGGGGAGATCATTCACTCCTCTCAGAGCACAACCCTGAGAGGCAGCATTCACAGAGCCACCTCTCCAGGAACAATGGAGCTGGCAGGTACCATTTTCCTCTTCTGCGCCTCAGCATGAGTACAGAACCACCTGTAGGAAACAGTGCAGCACTGACACTGGCTGCCTAACTTGCCTACACCAAGCTCCCCCACCCCCCAATACCATGCTTTGATGGGACTGCCCCTCACAGTCAAGCTTGCCTCAGCACCAGTGCAGTGGCCCCCTCCTCCAGAAGACCAGCACAAACCCTTGCCCACAACATGTCTCCCAATCAGAGAGTTCTGCAGGGCCTCAGATGTCATGGAAGTGTCAGGTCTTGTTTCACAAGCAGAAGAGAGCACACCTAGTTAAAACTCACCACATTCAGGCCAAGGACCAAACACTGCCCACAGGCAAGGAGAGCCTCTACAAACAACTGGCCTGAAGAAAAAGCAGCCAGGACACAACAGCAGAGCACACGGAGCGCACACTGGAGACACTCACTGAAGTGCCAGGTCCTGGTCATTACATGACCGCTTCTTCATAAGGTCATTATTTTCAGGAGCAAAGGACATAACTGGCTTCGCTAACACAGAGAAGAAGGCAGAGACTTAGACAAAATGTGAAAACAGAGGAATTTATCCCAAATCAAAGAACAAGATAAGGCCACAGCCAGAGATCTAAGTGAAACAGATATAAGTAATATGCCTGATGGAGAATTTAAAGCAAAAATCATAAGGATAGTCACTGGCAAAGAATAGAAGACAACAGTGAGACCTTTCCCACAGAGATAAAAGAGTTAAAAAAGAATCAATCAGAGATGAAGAGTGCAATAAGCAAGATTAGAAACACCCTTGATGCAATGAACAGCAGGCTGAAAGAAGCAGAGGGATGAATTAATGACTTAGAAGACAAAGTAATAGAAAGAAATGAAGCTGAACAAAAAAGATAAAGAAGAATTATGCAACAGGAGAATAGACTTAGGGAACTCAGTGACTCCATCAAATGTAATAATATTCATATTTTAGGAGTCCCGGAAGAAGAAGAGAGAGAAAGGGGGGCAGAAAATTTATTTCAAGAAATAATAGCTGAGAACTTGCCTAATCTGTGGAAGGAGACAGATATCCAGATCCAGAAGGCACAGAGAACTTCCATCAAAATCAATAAAATCAGGCCCACACAAAATTAAATTATTAAATTAAATTAAATTATAAATTAAATATAGTGATAAAGAAAAAATCTTAAAAGCCGCAGGACAAAAGAAGTCATTAACTTACAGGGGAAAACTCATAAGGCTAGCTGGAGATTTTTCAACAGAAACTTCACAAGCCAGAAGAAAGTGGCATGACATACTCAAAGTGCTGAATGGGAAAAAATCTGTGGCTGAGAATATTCTATCCAGCAAGGCTATTATTCAGAATAGAAGGAGAGATAAAGAGTTTCCCAGGCAAATAACCCCTAAACCAGCCCTGCAAGAAAAATTAAAGGGGACTCTTTGAGTGGAAAGGAGAGACCAAAAGTGATGTATAAAGGCAGGAAACACAGGGCACCTGGGTGGCTCAGCCAGTTAAGTCTCTGACTCTTGATTTTAGTTCAGGCCATGATCTCTGCAGTCATGGGGTCAGGCCCCACGTTGGGCTCTGCACTCAGCTGGAAGTCTGCTTGAGATTCTCTCTCCTTTTCCTTCCACTCTCCCCACTGCTCACACTCTCTCTTTCTCTTCCTCTTTCTAAAATAAATAAATAAATAAATCTTTTTAAAAAATAATAAATAAATAAATAGAGGCAGGAAACACAAAAGCAGTAAAAATGAATATTTCTGTAAAAATCAGTCAAGGAACTCACACACACAAAAAAGATATAGGATATAATAACATATACCTAAAATGTGGAGAGGAGAAAAGAACAGGTTCAAACTTGAAAAACCACCAACTTAATATAGACTGCTATTTGCAGAAAAGGTTAAATATAAACCTAATGGTAACCATATATCAAAACCACTAATAAACATGCAAATAATAAAGAGAAAGAAACCCAAATATATCACTAAAGAAAATCAGTAAAACATGAAAGACAAGAAAGAATCAGAGAACATCTCCAGAAGCAACCACAAAACAAGTGATAAAATAGGAATGAATTCATATCTATCAATAATTACTTTGACTGTAAATGGACTAAACACTCCAATAAAAGGACTTAGGGTAACAGAATGGATAAAATAACAAGATCCATCTATATGTTGCCCACCAGAGATTCATTTTAGACCTAAAGACACCAGCAGATTGAAAGTAAGGGGATGGAGAAATATTTATCATGCAAATGGATGTCAAAAGAAAGCTGGAGTAGCAATACTTACGTTGGAAAAACTAGACTTTAAAATAAAGAATGTAACAGGAGACAAAGAAAGGCACTATATAATAATAAAGGGGACAATCCAACAAGAAGATATAACAATTGTGAATATTTATGCCCTCAACATGGGATCACCCATATATATAAAACAATAACAAACAAAAGAAACTAGTTGATAATAATACAATAATAGTAGGGTATTTTAACACCCCACTTACATTAATGGACAGATCATCTAAACAGAAAATCAACAAGGAAACAATGGTTTTGAAAGACACAATGGACCAGATGGATTTAACAGATATATTCAGAATATTCTATCTAACATTCCATCCCTTAAAATAGCAGAATGCACAATCTTTTCAAGTGCACATGGAACATTCTCCAAAATACATCACAGATTAGGTCACAAAACAGGCCTCAACAAATCAAAGTCATCTCATGCTACTTTTCTGACCATTACACTATAAAACTAGAAGTCAACCATAAGAAAAAATCTGGAAAGACCCCAAATACATGGAGATTAAATAATATGCTATTAAACAATGAATGGATCAAACAGGAAATCAAAGAAGAAACAAAATAGTACATGGAAACAAATGAAAATGAAAACACAACAGCTCAAAACATTTGGGATAAAGCAAAAGCAGTTCTAAAAGGGAAGTTAATAGCAATACAGGCTTACCTCATGAAGCAAGAAAAATCTCAAATAAACAGCCTAACCTTACAGCTAAAGAAGCTAGAAAAAGAACAACAAAACCTAAAGCCAGCAGAAGGAAGGAAATAATAGAGATTAAAGCAGAAATAAATGATATATAAACTAAAACAAACAAACAAACAAAAAACAGATCAATGAAACCAGGACCTGGTTCATTGAAAAACTTAATAAAATTGATAAAACCTCTAGCCAGACTTATCAAGAAGAAAAAAGACCCAAATAAAATCACAAATGAGAAAGGAGAAATAACCAACACCACAGAAATACAAACAATTATAAGAGAATATTATGAAAAACGATATGCCAACAAACTATACAACCTAGAAGAAATGAATAAGTTCCTAGAAACATATAAATTACCAAAACTGAGATAGGAAGAAATAGAAAACTTCAACAGACCAATGACCAGTAATGAAACTGAATCAGTAATCAAAAA
This sequence comes from Mirounga leonina, assembly GCF_011800145.1. Taxonomy (NCBI): domain Eukaryota; kingdom Metazoa; phylum Chordata; class Mammalia; order Carnivora; family Phocidae; genus Mirounga; species Mirounga leonina. The sequence continues at coordinate 58,159,173 of NW_023270454.1, forward strand.
ACTCCCAACAAAAGTCCAGGGCCAGGTAGCCTCACAGGCAAATTCTCCCAAACATTTAAAGAAGAGTTAATACCTATTCTTCTCAAGCTAGTTCCAAAAAATAGAAAAGGAAGGAAAATTTCCAAATTCATTCAATGAGTCCAACATTAACGTAATACCAAAACCGGATAAGGACACCACTGAAAAAGAGAACTACAGGCCAGTATCTTTGATGAACATAGATGCAAAAATTCTCAATAACATACCAACAAACCAAATCCAATAATACATTAAAAAAATAATTAGCCATGATCAACTGGAATTTATTCCTGGGTGCAAGGGTGGTTCAATATTCACAAATCAATCAATATGATATACCACATTAATAAAAGAGAGGATAGGAACCCTATGATCATTTTAATAGATGCAGAAAAAGCATTTAACAAAGTACAACATCCATTCGTGATAAAACCCTCAACAAAGTAGGTTTAGAGGGAACATACTTCAACATAATGAAGGCCATATGAGAAAAACCCATAGCTAATACCATCCTAAATGGGGAATAAATGAGCTTTTCCTCAACAGTCATGAGCAAAACAGGGATGTCCACTCTCACCCCTTTTATTCAACATAGTACTGGAAGTCCTAGCCACAGCAGTCAGACAACAAAAAGAAAGAAAAGGCATCCAAGTTGGCAAGGAAGAAGTAAAACTTTCACTATTTGCAGACGACATGATAGTTTGTGTATAAACCCCAAAAGGCTCCACCAAAAAAAACTACTAGAACTGATACATGAATTCAGTCAAGTCACAAGATACGAAATCAACATACATGCATCTGTTGCATTTGTATATACCAATAATGAAGCAGGCAGGAAGAGAAATTAAGGAATCAATCCAATTTACAATTGCACCAAAAACAATAAGTTACCTAGGAATAAATGTAACCAAAGAGGTGAAAGACCTGTACTCTGAAAACTTAAAACACTGATGAAAGAAATTGACAATGACACAAAGACATGGAAAGAAATTCCATACTCATGGATTGGAAGAACAAATATTGTTAAAATGTCTATATCCAAAACAGTCTACACATTTAATGCAATCCTTATCAAAATACAATGAGCATTTTTCACAGAGCTAAAACAAACAATCTTAAAATTTGTATGGAACCACAAAAAACCTCAACTAGCCAAAGCAATCTTGAAAAAGAAAAAAAAGCATCACAATTCTGGACTTTAAGTTATATTACAAAGCTGTAGCAATCAAAACAGTATGGTACTGGCACAAAAATAGACACATAGATCAATAGAACAGAATAGAAAACCCAGAAATGAACCCACAATTATATGGTCAATCAATCTTCGACAAAGCAGGGAAGAATAGCCAATGGGAAAAAGACATCTCCTCAACAAATGATGTTGAGAAAACTGGACAGCAACATGCAAAAGAATGAAACTAGACCACTTCCTTACACAAAATACACAAAAATAAATTCAAAATGGATTAAAAACCTAAATGTGAGATGTCAAATAATAAAAATCCTAGAAGAGAACACAGGCAGTAACTTCTTTAACATCAGCAGTAACAAATTCTTTCTAGATATGTCTCCTGAGGGAAGGGAAACAAAAGCAAAAACAAACTACTAGGACTTTGTCAAAATAAAAAGCTTCTGCACAGTGAAGGAAACAATCAACAAAACCAAAAAGCAACCTTCAGAATGGGAGAAGATATTTGCAAATGACATATCTGATAAAGGGTTAGTATCCAAAATATATAAAGAACTGATAAAACTCAACACCCAGAAGCAAATAATTCAATTAAATAATGGTCAGAAAACACAAAGATAAATTTTTTCATAGAAGACACACAGATAGCCAACAGACACATGGAAAGATATTCAACATCACTCATCATCAGGGAAATGCAAATCAAAACTACAATGAGATGTCATCTCACACTGGTTTCAATGGCTAAAATCAATAACACATGAAATAAGAGGTGTTGGCAAGGATGTGGAGAAAGGGGAACACTTTTGCACTGTTAATGGGAATGCAAACTGATGCAGCCACTCTGGAAAAGAGTGTGGAGGTTCCTCAAAAAGTTAAAAATAGAACTACCTAAGATCCAGCAATTGCCCTACTAGGTATTTACCCAAAGAATAAAAAAACACTAATTCAAAAGGATACACTAACCCTGATATTTATAGCAGCATTATCTACAATAGCCAAATGATGGAAGCAGCCCAAGTGTCCATCAAATGATTAATGGATAAAGACGAGGTGGTATATATATAAAATGGAACAGTACTCGGCCATAAAAAGAATGAAATCTTGTCTTTGCAACAACGTGAATGGTGCTAGAGTGTATTATGCTAAACAAAATAAGCCAGTCAGAGAAAGACAAATACCATATGATTTCACTCATATATGGAATTTAAGAAACAAAACAAATAAGCAAAAGGGAAAAAAAGAGAGAAAGAGGCAAACCAAGAAACAGACTCTTAACTACAGAGAAAACACTGATGGTTCCCAGAGGGGAGGCTAGTCGGGGGGATGGGAGAAATAGGTGATGGGGATTAAGGAGCCCACTCGTGCTGAGCACCGGGTGATGTATAGAACTGTTGAATCACTATATTGTACAGCTGAAACTAATATAACACTGTATGTTAATTAACTGGAATTAAAAATAAAAACTTAAAAAAAATGAGAGGGGACTTTTCCTGACTTTCCAAACTGAAGGTCCACTGAAAGGTGAGGAAGACTTATTTCCAAGGCCTTTTGTCATTCAGCGCACGTGTCGTAAGCACCTGAAGCTGCTGAGTTAAGTGTCAGCCAGAGGTTGTGGAGAGGCTGCTATTGTCCATCGAGTATCTGTGATTTTCTTCTCTCATGTGCTGTTGTCACCGAGAAGAAGCCGCCGAATAAGGAACTACACATTTTCCAACACCTTTTGTCTTGGTTGGACGCCTGAGACTCCATTTCCAAGCTAAAAAGTGAGCCAAAGAGATATATTTTTAAACATTTCTGTCATGAGATTCTCCACTCTCCCTTCTCCTGCCTGCAGGCCGGATTTGAGGCTACGGATAGTCATGAATGCCAAGCGTTTCCTAAGTCTGGTCCCTACATGGTGCAGGGAGAAGTCGGTGCTGCCACTTTGACCTGAGAGGAGTGAGAAATAAATGCCTATTATGTGAAGCCACAGAGAATCTGGGCTTTATTTGTTTCAGTAGCTAGCATTACATTGCTAATAAAGGAGTATGAATTAGAGAGAAGCCCTTGCCCAGTAGCACTGATGGCCAAGCCACTAGGCAAAACTCGCCATTTGACCACAGTCTTCACCAATAAATACATAGATGGCTCATTAGACAGCACGATGAGAGAGCATCAGACTACTAGGAAAAATTACCGAGAAGTCCGACTTCCGAAGTGACCCAAAGTCTCCCAGAGGTGGCCCAAAGCTACAAATCTTGCAAGAAGCTACCAAATGTTCTCAAATTAAAATGTTTTCCAGACCAATGAGGTTCAGATAACCCTTGAATAAACATCCAAATTTCTGGGTGCTTATTTAAAAACAAAATAAATCTCTAATCCTTGTGAGGCCTTGATATTAATAACAACCATTACTATAGGGGTTATGGGATGAAATCATCTATAACTAGAGGAGTTATAAAGCAGTAGCTCTAAAATTCCTTAGTAGAAAGGGAAGTTGTTGGATCTTCCTCAGGCCACTTTCTCTTTGTAATTATTTCTAAATCATTACCTTATGCCAACTGTTACTACAGCAGAAACCCAATTCTTCATGACTTTTAAAGGAGATATAGAAGAGTAACTGTCAAAATCAATTATCATGCTCAAGAAAGAGCAAATATGTTTTTAAAGAGAAAATGTTTATGTAAAGGAAAAAGACTATAAGAATTTAACAGATTTAGTACAATAATAAAGAATGATTATACAAGACTGATGTCTGCAAAATCTAGTAAAAACATGCAGTCCACTTTCCTGAGCAGACCCTGTCTCCATATAAATGCTTAGTAAAAAGCCAAACTACTTGAAAGGAAGGATTTTACTGTCCTCCTGCGAAATCAGCTTTATGAGCCATTTGCTCAGCTTGTCCTGTGTCTTGTCAGGTGTGTCTTATGTTTACCATACTTGTCAGCATCTGTTCTCACCTTTCACTCAGTCGTACCTTTTAATGCATTGACAGCTTCCTTCATCAAATTTAATGGCCTCTTTCAGACAAAGGAATAATTGGCTAATCAGATCTTCTTATTTGCAATAACCCTAAGGAACGAGTTTCTTAGCAGTCCCCCAGACAGCTAAAAGCATGTCCCAGGCCTCTAGATGATGGTAGTGCAGAAGTCACCAGGTACATGTCAAGCCCGTGGAGCAGAGAACTGCACACAAGAGTGGCCTTTTGTTGAAAGATTCCACTTCAAGCCCTCCCCCTCCTAAGCTTCCCCTTATTATTTTTAAACTAATGTAAATTACTTATTTCTTTGCAAGTTAAAAACTAGCATTTTTCTTAAAGACTATCCTAAGATTTAACTATTATAATGTAAAAAGGCAGCACTCTTACAAGTATTTTGCCAATGTATGCATTGAGAAACACTTCAAACTCAAGCTCTATGATATTTTATTTCTAAAGCGCAAGAAAAACTCCAATTTCCTGACAATGACACATAGAATCAGATCTCAGTTCCCTAACTCTGCTAACAACCTCTCAAATGTGTCCCAGAGGAATCACACCCCTTGCCCCACTCTCCATCCATAGAATTCACATTAAATTGACACCATCGAGTTTCAGGGATGGGCTGAGCGGAGTGCTGTAATTCTCTAGTGATCAAAATGAGTTAGGGCAACACTTCCCAATCTGTGTCCATGGTATGGGCCACAAAAACAAACAAACACAAAATATTATTAGAATGCCACATTGACATAAAAGAATGGAGCTGGTCTAAGCCACAGATAACTAGCTCGGTCTCTGCCTGACTGCACTTCAAGGCAGAAGAGATTCAATACCTCAGCACGTACAACTTATTCAAGGCATATCAGTATTACTATAGTATCCAGTGTGCTTGGAGACACCAAATGAAGCTCTAGACTAAGGGAGGCATTCACAAAAAAAATTGGACCGATTTAATGATGAAATTAAATTCTGGTTTTGGCGTCTGACTCTTGATTTCAGCTCAGGTCATGATTTCAGGGCTGTGAGATCCAGCCCTGCATCAGGCTCTGCACTGGGCATGGAGTCTGCTTAAAAGTCTCTCTCTCCCTCTGCCCCTCCCTAACTCTCCTTCCCTCTCTAAAAAAAAAGAAAAAAAGAGAAAAAAATTCCGGTTTTAGCAATAGGGAAAACAGAGTATTTTCCTAAAGACAGGCTGTGATAATTGTGAGCCTGGCAAAGGCAGGACTACTCTGAAAGGACTGAAGATGAGGACGCATGGGCATGTATTTAAGCACACAATGGAAGACCTGCCCCTGAACATTTCATTTATATGAGCCAATAAAAGCCATGTTGCGCTTACGCCACTTTCTGTGATGTACAGTTGAAGCTGTAACTTTTGTTACATACAGATAAACCTCTGTATGTACCATGTTATACTCCAACATTTTTTCACCTGTTGTCTCCCCATCTAGACTGTAAAGTTGTTGAGGGTAGGAGCTATGTATTAGATTTGTATGCTGAGCAAAGTGCATGGCCCATATGTTGAGGTACTCCATCAAGATAATTGTTTGTTAGAATGAATGCAAGAATGCATATTTTTAATTAAAAACTATGAATGAAATGGAATCAAGATTTGTCCTGTTGTAATCCAGAGACCTCTGAATGGCTTTATAAGCAAAGCCTTAAGAATCTGGGTACCCTGGAATATAATATGTGGAGGGAAAGAGAACGAATTACATGACTTTACTTAAAAATTACATTTGCCAAATTTATTTTTTGATTTTTCAAAACTGTAAATGTCCCCATCCAAGTCAAGTGGCCTCAAGTTTCAAGTAAACAAATAACAGCAACAGAAATGCTAAAATTCTTATCTTTCAGTTCTGTTCTCTGATAGTTACTTATTCTATCTCCTTTCCCTAAATTATACAATCTAGTTGCTTCCTCCCCCCACCCCCCAAAACAGAAATCAATTCTTATTCCCAAATGATGAAAGTGACGGGCCAATGGGCATGAAGACATAAACAAGCCAGGGCACAGATCAAGCTGGCTACATTTGATTTTTAGAACTTCCCCTCAGCAAAGCTCTATGACTGATCAATCTCAAAATTACCATTAGGTTTGCTTTGGTGATTTTGAAATGTATTCAAAGGGAAATCAGAATAAATTAGAACTGACTTTCTTTCACAAACAATACACTGTCGCTCCACTGAGAATTTAGGAACCGGGGTCAGACAAGAAGACTCACGTTGTTTTGAACCAAGTGGGATTTTATGTACAGTGCTCTGAATATGTTAATTGGACAGCAGACTAACTGGGAAAAAGGAAAAGGAGAAAGATACAAGTCAATTTTTCTTTCTTTTTTTTTTTAAAGATTTTATTTATTTATTTGAAAGAGAGAGAGAATGAGAGACAGAGAGCACGAGAGGGAAGAGGGTCAGAGGGAGAAGCAGACCCCCCGCTGAGCAGGGAGCCCGACGTAGGACTCGATCCCAGGACTCCAGGATCATGACCTGAGCCGAAGGCAGTTGCTTAACCAACTGAGCCACCCAGGCACCCACAAGTCAATTTTTCTTCTCTTTCTTTCTTTTTTAAAAATATGGGACATTTCATGAATTTGCCTGTCTGCTTTGCACAGGGGCCATGCTAAACTCTGTGTTGTTCCAATTTTAATAAATGTGCTGCTGAAACGAGCACAGGATAATTTTTCAACATCTGTCTCTGGATGGAGAATCATAAGCTGAGCCCCAGAACTTTTTTCCCTAGAACTGCGCCATACATTCCTTGAATTGTCTTAGACTGGTCCCCACTGGAAAACAGTTCAAAACCCTTAGGTTTTTATGTTTTGTTTTAATTTTTATTTAGAGAGACAGAGAGATCAGGGGGATGGGCAGAGAGAGAGGGAAAGAACCTCAAGCAGACTCCCCGCTGAGCCGGGAGCCTGAAGTGGGGCTCAATATCATGACCCTGAGATCACGACCTGAGCCGAAGCCAAGAGTTGTATGCTCAACCAACTGAGCCACCCAAGCTCCCCTAAAGCCCCTAGGTTTTAACACTTCAGGAAAGGTGCGTCAAGCCCTGGACTCTGTCATCCTCTAGTCATCCCCTTGAAAATAGAATCCCATGCTGAGTTAGTTAGTGAGTAAGTCTCTGCTTTAATAACAAAGAAACCACAAGCAAGGCTTTCCTTCCTCTGCTTCCCACTCTACAAGAATACCACTCATTATGAGATGAGCATTAGACAGTGCAAAACTCTTAACTTCGAATCTCTTCCCGACCAAACTAGCTAAAAGACCTTCCTTTTATCCTTCTTTTAAACTCTTTTAACCTCAGTGTGCATTTCAATAAAACAATGGTGTGCCTCAAAGTCTACTTTTCAACAATTCAGTCGTTCTATAGCACTGGTACAAAGGAGTTGAGAACATCTGAGGCTATGCTGTCACTTCTGGAATGTTGACAAGCCTCCTAATTGAGGTTTATTTTAATGCTATACCAGTATATCTCCTGGTTGTACTACCATGAGAGCTATGTTCTTGTTAGGGGCATGTAGTGGTGATGGAATCAGGGAAAAAGTACTCAGTTTTATTAACTTATATGTGCAAAAAGCCTAATTGCCAATTTAATATGCAATTTATTTGCCAAGTCCTGGTAAAGCATCTCCCAAATTCTTACTAAATTATCTTTGTATACTATGAAATTAAAGTAATTAATCAAAGCCTAGGACTAACAATCAAATATTTGCCAGATTATAAGAGGAATTTCTACCCATGGGAAGCTTGATAGAACTAAAGTGAACAATAATAATATGGCCCCCTGAGATGGAAATGACAATGCTATAAAAAAGAAGAGATTAAAAAGAAATTAAGAGAGATTAAATGAGAGAGAATGAGGTGCAAAGAGATCACAAAGAAACAAAAAAAATGCAATATTCAAAAATGAGAAAGGACAGTCACTTCAATAAATGGTGGTGGGAAAACTGAACACATGAAGAAGGAAATGGGACCTCTATCTTATACCATACACAAAAATCAACTCAAAATGGATTAAAGACTTGAACATAAGACCTAAAACCATAAAACTTCTAGAAGAAAATGTAAGGGGTAAGTTCCGTGACATCAGTTTTGGCAGTGATTTTTAGATATGGTACCAAAAGCAAAGGCGACAAAAGCAAAAATAAATAAGTGGGACTACATCAAACTTAAAAGCTTCTATACAGCAAAGGAAATCATCAACAAAATGAACAGGCAGCCTAAGGAACAGGAGAAAAAAATGTGCAAATCATATATCTGATAAAGGGTTAATATCCAAAATATATAAAGAACTCATGCAACTCAACGGCAAAAACAAACAGTCTGATTTTAAAAATAAGCAGGGGATCTGAATAGACATTTTTCTATAGAAGACATACAAATGACCAACAGGTACATAGCAAGGTGTTCAACATCACTAATCATTGGGAGAATGCAAATCAGAACCACAATGAGTTATCACTTCACATGTGTTAGGATGGCTATCATAAAAACAACAGGAGATAACAAGTTGTCAAGGATGTGGAGAAAAGGGAACTCTTAGGCACTGTTGGTGGGAAGGTAAATGATATAGCCATTATGGAAAACAATATGATGGTTCCTCAAAAAATAAAAATAGAACTATCATATTATCCAAGATTCCCATTTCTGGGTATTTATCCAAAAGAAATGAAAACAGGATCTCAAGGAGATTTCTGCACTCTCATGTTCATTGCAGCATTATTCACTATAGCCAAGCTGTGAAAACAAGCGAAGTGTCCACTAATGGATGAATAGATAATATATACACAATGTACATGTATATATATATACACAATGGGATATTATTCAGCCTTAAAAAAGAAGGAAATCTTGCTATTTGTGACAATATGGATGAAACTTGAAGCTATAATGCTAAGTGAAATAAGTCAAACAGAGAAAGACAACTACTCTATGATATCACTTACATGTGGAATCTAAAAAAGCCAAACTTACAGAAACAGAGACCAGAATGGTGCTTATCAGGGGCTATAGGGAGTGGGTGGGATGAGGGGAGATGCTGGTCAGAAAATACAAACTTCCAGCTTTAAGATGACTCAGTTCTGGGGATCTAATGTACAGCATAGTGATTATCACTAATAATACTGTGTTATATACTTGAAAGTTGCTGAGAGTAAATCTTAAATGTTCTCAGCATAAAAACAAAACAGTAATTATGTGAAGTGATGCAGGTGTTAGTTAATACTGTGATAGTAGTCATTTTGAAATATATGAGTGTATCAAATCAAAACATTGTACACCTTAAACTTACACAATGTTGTATGTCAACTGTATCTCTCTAAAGCTGGAAAAAAATGCAATATCCAAATAAAATGTATGTTGGAGATAAATATGTTTTGTAAAACACTGAATTAATGATATAGAAGACAAATTGAAAAGTCCTTTTAAAATACAGAGAAAAAAGTTTTAATTTTGAAGATTAAGAGAAAAATTCTCAAGCATCTGGAGAAATAAAATTACAAGCTATCTATAAAGAAACAAAAATTGGTGGAGAGTCATACAATTTATCTGAGGAACGATCCAATTTAAACTGGAAAATCTCCCGAAGCCTCAAGATGTGGCAGAATTGGAGTGAAGGGTGTGGTGTTAAAATAAGGTGCGAGATGGAAGAAAAGTGTTTAAAGAGTAGTTAGATCCCTAAAGCCCGAGATACTTTCTCCTACTCCATCACTTTAGGTGGCTACTCTTTCTGCAACCCCGAGGAAATCCCAAGTTGTTGGGTTTTTTTTTTAAGATTTTTTAAATTTATTCATTTGAGAGAGAGAGAGAGAGCACTAGCAGTGCAGAGGGGCAGAGGGAGAGAGAGCAGCAGACTCCCCGCTGAGCAGGGAAGTCCAATGCGGGGCTTGATTCCAAGACCCTGAGGTCATGAACTGAGCCAAAGGCAGACACTTAACGAACTGAGCCACCCAGGGGCCCCAGAAAATCCCAAGTTTTATTGTCTGGAGAAGGTAAAAGAGAAATTAGCTGGAAAGGAAGATTCCAAGCATAGTTAAACACTTGAGTACCTAATGAAAATATGGAATTACATGGCATGCAAACCATCATTAGCTCTCCTAGGTCACCCTGCAATGAAGTTTGAAGGTGGCAATGTCATCCATATGTCTACTACTTCCAATGACTTTTTACTCCTCTTTCCTTGATCACAACCAGAGATCACAGAACTGCCATCTGAGAATATCTTCTCCTGTATGAAGTAGAGACCAAACCAACCAAAGGAGTAAAAAAAAATTGGAATGAGTGGAAACTAGGCAGACATATTTTTAAAAGATAGCACACTAAAAAGAAATCATCATTGATATCAGCAGAGAGATAAGACAAATTATATCCATGAAGCAAGATGTACATCCTCCAAGAAAAAAATATTTAGAGAATAAAAACAAGCTCTTAAAATGTAAAGCACCATAGGAAAAAATATTTTGAAGTAAAATATATAAACAAAATAAAATAAATTTTAAAATTTAAAAATAAACAAAGAGCATACAGTTAAGGACATTAGCCTACCACATAGAGCAAAAGAACACAAAGATGAAAAATAGGAGAGGAAGACAAGAAAATTGGAAGTTCATTCTAGGAGGTTCAACACCTGAATAATAGCACTTGCAAAGAGAGCAAAGGAATGTAGAAAAATGGAGTGATGGGAGGCAGAAAATCATTAATAAAATCTTTTAAGATAATGTCACAGGATTCAGAGACAGGAGTTTCTAAATGGAAGGGTCTACTTAGTGCCCAACACAATGTAAGCAAGCAGACCCACAGTAAAGCACATCACTGTAACATTGTACAAAAATGCAGACAAAGAGAAAAACTTAATAGTTTCTAGAGTAAAAAATAAAACAACAACAACAACAAAATAAACAAAAACAGGTTGAATGCAAAGAATTAGGAATATAATGGCTTCCACCCTCTAACATCACCACCAGGAACTAACCACACACAGCAATGCTTTAAAAATACTGAAGAAAAATTATTTCCAATCCAGATTCCTATACTCATCCAAAACAATAAGCAAATACGGGACGATTGGAATAAAGACATTTTGAGACATAAGTTATTTTTGAAAGGTTATCTCTCATCTCCTGCTCCCAGGAAGCATTGGTGAGATGCTCTACCAAAATGAAATTGACCATGAAAGAGAATACATGAGCAATAGTAAATGTGGTCCAGCACAAGAGAGGTGAAGAAGGGAATGCCCTGCATGATTATAAAGAGAGCAACCAGTCCAGATTGCATGGCAAAGCTACCCTCTTGTCCTATGTGCCGACGTTCAAGTAAGTGAAAGTCAGTATTTCTCTCTGTTATTGATTCAATTCCTATTAGTGATGGCCTTATATCTGAGATTAAATGGTAGAGAATAAAGAATGTCTTAATGTAAATGGTTGCAATGATGCCTGCTATCTCTCTTTTAACCAACAATTTGGCAGGAACTTTTGATCCCCAAAGACACAACAACACAGAAAGTGACACAAATCTTCCCACTGAATGAAATTTTCTTACATAGCACATTTCATCAAATTTAAGAAACTGTCAATTGCAATTTGCAAATTATATAAGGAGGAAGGACAAATGACCAAGACTAAGAATCTAATTGATAACACACACATTTACTGAGTCACCAAACTGTTACATCCTCAGTGAAGGTAAATGAAAACCCACCATGTGGAGAGAGAGCAAGGAAACTAGCATGTCTCAAATTTGACACTACTTGGAAAGAAAAATAATCTCCCCGCTGAAATTCGAACCATAAGCCAATACTCACACAGGTTTGTGGATTGAATACACATTATCCACATGGTTCAAAAAACAGAAGAGTTTTAACCTAGACCATTTAACTTGGAGTAGTTTCAGGTTGGTAGGACCTCAGGTGACTGGCAGAAGCAAAAGCAAATCCTCTCTAGAGGACTCAGTTTTGAGAACCCTGGATTCCAAGATGCATCCCAATTTCACATTTAAAAAATGAAAAAAGGGGCTCCTGGGTGGCTCAGTCGTTAAGCGTCTGCCTTCGGCTCAGGTCATGATCCCAGGGTCCTGGGATCGAGCCCCGCATTGGGCTCCCTGCTCAGTGGGAAGCCTGCTTCTCCCTCTCCCACTCCCCCCTGCTTGTGTTCCCTCTCTCACTGTGTCTCTCTCTGTCAAATAAATAAAATCTTAAAAAAAAAAAATGAAAAGAATATGTCCCTTAGAACTCATGACACAATGTGTATAAATGCTCATAGATGCATAGAATGTCTCAGAAAGCATGCACAGCGAGGTGAAAAAGGTTCCATCTGGTGAGAGGAATGAGTTAGTTTACTTAGAGGGGGAATGTGGATAGTTATTCTTATCTTTTTTCCTTTTATTGGTTTCATTGCTGCTTTAACAAATTACCACAAAATTCGGGGTTTAAAGCAACACAGGTTTGTAACATTGCAATTCTGTAGGTCAGAAGTCTGACAAAGGTCTCACCAATCTAAGAGCAAGGTTACAGGAGGGCTGTGTATCTTCCTGCAGGCTCCAGGAGAGAATCCATTTCCTTGCCTTTTCCAGCTTCCAAAGGCCACGTGTATTCCTTGGCTTTTGGTCCCCTTTCTAGCATCACCGCATCTCTCTAATCTTCCATCTGTCTTCATGTCTCTCTCTAACCGTAGCCAGGAAATGCTCTCCAATTTCAGGGTTTATGTGATTAGATTAGGCCCATCCACATAATCCAGGATACTCTCCCCATCTCAAGGTCCTTAACCTTAGTCACATCTGGGAGTCCTTTTTTCCATGTAAGGCAATGTATTCACAGGTGCTGGAGATAAGAATGTGGGCCTTTTTTTTTTTTTTGGAAGGGGGGTCATTCTGCCTACTCTGTTTTTCTTTTGAATTCAGTAATGTGTGGGATATTACCTACAAAAGAATTGAGAAAAATAAAATATATTCCCCCCAAAAGAAATTTTAAATGCCCTCTGATCTTGCAATTCCAGTTCTAAGATTTTACAGATATATTAGCAATGTGAAAAAGAGGTGTATGTACAAGTTATTCACTATACAATTACAATATTAAAAGATTGAAAAGAACCTGAGTAAACACCCATGGAATAGTGAAATAAATTGTACCCGCATACAAAATGAAATTCTATGTAGCCATCTAAAAGAATGAAGAAACTCATTATGTAGTACTGATATGTAACAATCTACAAAGTTTTTTTTTTTTTTTTTTAAGAGAGAGAGTGCCAGGGGAGGTGGGGGGCAGAGAGAGAGAAAGAATCTTAAGCATGGAGCTCCGATGTGGGGCTCAATCCCATGACTCTGAGATCATGACCTGAACTGAAATCAAGAGTCGGGCCCTTAACTGGTTGAGCCACCCAGGCACCCCCAAAGTTAATTGTTAAGTAAAATAGGCAAGTATATGTGCCTGTGTGTGTACATATGGGCAAAAAATGTATGTCTTTGGTACACTTGCTTATATGGTCATAAATTATCCCTGCAAAGATACACAGGAAAATGATAACGGTTCCTTCTAAAAGGGAAAAACTAGACCCAGAAGATAGTAATAGGAGGAAGGTTCTTCACCATATATCATTGTGAACATTTTAGATTTTGTGCCATTTGAATGTATTGCTCGTTAAAAATATTTTAATTTAAAATTAAAAAAAGACAAAAACACTCATGTTAGTCTTTAAAACAAGATCCAACTATCAATTATTTAAAACAACCATATTTTAACAATAAATACAAATAGTTACCAAAAAAAATCATACTAGTATATTTATGAGGTTAAAAAAAACAAACAAACAAGGGGCCCTGGGTGGCTCAGTCAGTTAAGCATCTGACTCTTGATTTTGGCTCAGGTCATGATCTCAGGGTTCTGAGATCAGCCCCAAATCAGGCTCCACACTCAGTGTGGAGTTTGCTTGTCCCTCTCCCTCTGCTCTTCCCCGTGCTCTCTCTCTCTCTTTTAAACAGATAAAATCTTAAATAAATAAATAAATAAATAAATAAATAAAAACAAGAGTACTGAGAGACAGTATTAAATCAAAGTAGAATTTAAAGCCAAATTCAAAAATTGAGAATGAAAGAGTTTTTCATATTGTTAAAGGGTACAACCATCCAGGAAATTGTGAATCAGGGAACAATGTGTTGAGTAATAAAGCACTGTATGTGTGCCTTTATGTATCATACAGGTCTTTAACCATAAAACAAAAAAGGGTTTGAAAATAAGGAAAAATTGACAAGCATACCATTGTTGAGAGAGGCCTGAAACATCTAAACCATTGCAGAGCAAATAAATGAGTCAAATATAAATTTAGAAAACTATAATAAATTGACAAGATTTATTTTAAACACATATCCAAGAGTGTTCTTACCCCCTAAACTTGGAGGGGGGAATCCTATAGAATGTAATTTCCTTCACAAACTATATTATTGCATAACTGAGAATATTTTGTAATTCTTCACACTTAATGAGAACCATAGTGTACCTGACAGCCCTTGGAAAGCCCCACCTCTGTTGAAGTCGGGATATTCAGTGGACAACTAGATCTACTGACTTCCTAGTTGCCCTTTCCCTATCCTCTAGTTTTATAACACATGAAGTTCAAATTCATGCCTCAAGGAAATTGAAAAAAATTCTGTTATGTAATTTCAGGGTCACTCATAAATGTTAATACTATAAATATTGAAAATAAGAATGCCAAGAATCTGGTGAATATGGAAAATGTATGCTACAAATAGTGAGTACATGTGCAGGACAGAAGAAAAATCTCAAATAAATGATTTGAAGTGGAATTTGCAGTTTTTCTCCTCTGGCCACAATGCAATAAAGGATAAAACTAAAGCTAAAACATAATAAAAGTAAGAATACTTTTAGGAAACTTAAGGAGATAGGGTCCAGCTGATTTTAAAAACAAATACATAGTTTAAAAATCTTTCATGGTTAAAAGAGAAAGAATGAACTCAAATAAATTAGCATTCAATTTTAGAAATTTTAAAATCATAAGCAATCTTCAGAGAAGTAGGACAATAGAAATAATACAGAAAATACTGAAAAATTATAAAGCAGAAATGTATATAAAATGTTTAAACTAATAAAAAGCCAAATATAACCAAGAAAGAAAACCCAAACTAAACTGAAAATGAGAAAAAGATTCATATGTGTATATTATCAAGTTAGAATTAGTAAAGAGACTATGTACATAATATTTATATATTCACACACTGTACAGAATACTGTGTGGGTAAAGCCTGAGAAGATATCCTTTCTGCTTATTTAGGAAAATAATTTGTATAAACATGAAATGTAATAGACAATTTGAGTCACTATTAAAGCAACAAACATGCGTTGCCATAGTTGGTCACTTTTGAGTTGGGAAAAAATAGGGATACCTCCCCTGGTGTGATCAGGGAACGCACCGCAGTCCACAGCCAGAGATGAACTGGGATGTAAAGGAAAGAGGAAGTGGAGACAAGTGGAAATCATGGATTCTAAAGCTTCTATTCTGCTCTCTCTGACTCAGTTTCAGAGCCAAAAGTTCAAGGGAAGCCATTATTGTCTCAGCTGTTCCTTAGTTAGCCTCCATTTGAGGTTTTAAGTAAGAATTATCTCAGATTCCTCCTCCTGCCTCTTTTCCACTCTGAACAATATGAAGAATGCAGGTTTATAGAAAAGAACAGAAAATACTTGGGATTCCTCTCCTTCACCCGACATACACACACACACACCCTTCACTGGGAAGGCTGACTGGAAAGAAGCTGCAAAAGGAAGTTATTGGTGTACTTGAATTTGTCTTCAAAAGTCTGAAGTTCGATAGCAATCCAAACCTGAGGATTCAATAATTTAAGGTGAACCTCATAGGCTACCATGTTTCCAACCATGTTGACTAAAGCTTACTAGGAGTCCTGACATTCAAGCCAAAAGTAATGTGAGGAAGGAATCTAATAAATATTGAGTGCTTCACCAGACAAAATTTTAATTATTTTTCATACATTATTATCTCATTTAATTCTCAAGAAAATGTCTACATTCACTTGACAATTGAAAAAAAAAATGTCTGTTAGAATGTATTTAAATAATTTGCCTGAGTGTACAAAGGTAGAACTAGAGATTCTTACCCAGTTCTAAGTCCAAGTCCTATATTTTTCCTTCTTGAGTCAATTTCTTATTTATTGTCATTTAAAAAAGTGTGTTTCTCTTGCCATCTGTCTTCTCTCTTTTTCTTAAAGGAGATTTTTTTTTTTTATGTATTCATTTTTGTATTCTATAGACTTCAATTTGGGTACTTAGCCTCTTCTGATAATCCCTCCTTTATCTTTCAGCTGTTACTAAGATTTATTTCCTATTAAAAAAGCAGAGACAAATGTCAGAGGGCTTCTGTGTTGCACACTGGCGATTTCTGGAGGGAAATGATTATTGAGTTCCTTTGTGATGCATTTCACATCTGTTTGTAGAAGTAAAACTATAGTAATTCTTGTTTTTAAGTGGGCTTTCTTTTAACAAATGGTGTGTTTTTTTCTGTTTCCTTTTTCCTGAGTTTTAATGACCACATTCTTCAAGAGACCAATGTAGAATTACGTTCCAGCTTCTATCTCCCTGTCTAATGCCAACCTCCCTGCCTTGTCTTCAGCTCTGCAGAAATTGTGATGTGTTATCTCCAAATCCTCAAGTCTCAAATATCTCCATAAAGAGAATATATTCAATGAGGGATGGGTGATGTATGGACAGGAAAGATGGATGGATGGATGGATGGATGGATGGATGGATGGATAAATCTAGTATACACTCAAAACTACTTTTGACTATTCCAAAGATTAGGTTATTCATAATAATCTAGCCACTACAAAGATTGGGTACCAATGCAAAAAATACTATAAATTATAGTTTCTTTTCCTCCAAGTGTGGAAAATATATGGACTCGTGAATATATTGTGATAAATGACATGGCAATAAGATATATTGAGACATGGGTTCTATTTTCAGTGTGCTATGTGCATGGAAATTTTTCACTATAATAAGTAACCTTACTAACATAACTAAAATTAAATACGTAGATAAAACTATGAGTAAGTTTGGCTTTGTAAGCAGTGTCTTTTCTGTTTGGATGAAATATTCCCTCCATTAAGGTAAAGAGACAAGAATCTCTTTTTCAAGGCATGCTTTGAAAACTATTTCCTCAACAGCTTGGTACAGGTGTTAACAGGAAAGAGAACATTGCTGGAAGCAATTTTCAAGTGAACAGCGAAGGTGTAACAGGACTCTTGTAAAATATGGTCTTGATCCAGAGGCAGGAAGGCACCTATGAATCATCAGAACTACAGGAGAGAAAATTGGATTTTGCTCATTAGGTTGGTGAAAAGTGGTATCATCAGGCCAGTCTACGATGCTAAAGCATTCACAGTTATCTCATTGGAAAATATGTAAAAATTTTTTCTCAAGTATTTGTGGTACTAAACTAAAATCAGCAAGTTATAAATTTTCATCCATTTACAGTAACGACTGAAAGCAATTGAAGTTTTAGAAAAACCATATGTAATTATGAAATGATGCATCAGGGAATTCAACATCTAAAATGATGTTAATTATATTTAGTGTGGTTTTCCCAGGAAGCTGGGACGGGGAGAATTCTAAATATAAACATAGAATAGATGTTTATATTTTGGGGTTTACTGTAATGAAAAACAGTGGAAATCGGTATAGCATCTCTGATAATGTCACAGCATCTGTGACATTAAAATTCATAAACCTGATGAAATTGGCAGTATTTGGCCATTTTTTACCTACAAAAAGGGCAATTTCTATAGTAGCTTAATATATCCTACAATGGAATTTACAAATTCAGAAAATGATATACACACTGACTTCTGAGGAAATATATCGGTTATTTCCCTATTTGGTAGAAATTGTCTATCCTCTCTCCTGTACCCAACACCCTTGGAGGCACTAGATGGGAATAAACCTGTCATTCTATGACAAGATAGGATAAGACTTACAGGCATTTTATCAGCTCCAAGAGAAAAAGAGTCGTGGATAAAAATGGAGAACAGAAGAAGTGGAATAAGAAAAACAGAGGACAAGAGTTTCTGTAAAACTTACCGCATTTTTTAAAAAATAACCATAAGAAGGGAAGAGCTCATGAGTGGTGGTGATACTAAGATTTAAAGGAAACTCCAGGGGAAGTCAAAAACTTTGAAAAAAATTGGGGAACATTCAGCATCAAACCTTTTTAAACTGTTCTCTGCTAGTTCCTAGAGGTTTTTAAGTTTGCGATTTAAGATCATTACTTCTTTCTCATGGGGCTCAAGAAATAGAGGGCCTGGGGATAGGTGTATGCACTGGAGTCTCAGCTCAGGTGGAATAGACCTGGATGCTGTGAGCAGAACACCATGAAATATGGAATTATTAAGTCAAGTCATTCCTAAACTTAAATAAACTAAATGCGTGTCTGTGCTAAATCAAATATTGCATTAGATTTGAGTGTAGCGAGATGAAAAAGTTATAAAAAAAAGAAAAATTTAAAAAATAAGTTTATCTTTGATATTTTCTCTTTAAAAATTGCCCTTTATTTGACTTTCACAGTAAGATAACCTGACCTGGTTTATGAAATACGACAGATTTATGGCATCTGGGTTTCAGAATAACGATGCCAAAAAACACCTCCTTCAAAGGATTGTATGAAAATGTAAAATAATTTGTTCAAAAATGCTTTTCTGTCTTTAATTTCCTGCCATAGGCTTTGTTTAGGGTTTTGCCTTTTTTTTTGTTTGTTTGTTTCAGTCAGAAAGAAGATCCCTCTCTGAAAATAGTCCCCTATTAATAAGGTTCTGAGTTCTAAACAAATATTCATCATAGAGATATTTTGATAGCTAACTGTGGGATCAAAAAAAAAAAGTCTCCCTTATGATGTATCTCTTCCCCTTTCGAAGCTTAAATTGGATAAGAGGGTTTATTTAACTTAGAGGCTCCATATCATTTTCTTCTCTCTTCTTTTCCTAATTTATAACCCGGCTCTGAAAAGCTGGCGGCTCAACTTGCTATTTTTAATGTGAGGGGAAACTAAACAAAAGCCCTTACAGTACCGCTCAAATATCTGAAATATTAAACAAAAGTCTATTGACACAGAAAAATGACCAAACAACTGCTAACGATTTTCCTGTAATTTCCGTATTTTTATCCTATTTTTCCTAAAACACTAGCCAAATTCCAGGGGATGTTTTGGTTTTCTCACTCGGGCCCCTCAACCAGCCCTCACGTGCAGCTGCGGCTCATTTGCGGGAGGCGCGTCCACACAGCCTACCCGGCCCTGAGAACGGGCACTGCTTCCGCGACTCTTGTGGAACTAGTTTAACCGATCCATGACAAAGAAGGCTTCTTGAGGCGGCTGTAAGAGAACAGAACGGTAGTCGTTTGAAGTGGAAAGGACATCGTGTTCAAGTGGGCAATTCCATGAGCAAGATCCTCTCCTTACTCCTGTCCGGCTGGGGGTAGACCTGGCCGACGGAGAAAACCGTCTGCCCTGTGAGGCTAGTCAAACAGGTAACAAAGGACAAGAACAGTCAAAAGGTAATCATGCTGCAGCGTCTTGGAATGGGCACCAAGATGCCTTGCCTTGGCAGACGTATATAATCCCTCTCGTTTCTACTTAGGACACTTGAGTAGAATCCCCGCTCTCGCCTTGAGGCGAACTCTCTTTTGCCTTCCTTCGCGTGTCTTACATACCCTGTCTAAATACTTTCTTCTCTGCGCTTCTACTCGGGAACATGAAATGTTTCTCCTGTGTGGATAATGGCCTACATTTCAATGGACCGTCGAGAAACGAAAAACTGAACACGAAAGCACTGAGGAAGATACCTTGGGACGTGCGCCGTTACCTCACTATTGTTACCTGAGTGTGGACAAGACCCTCTCCGTACATTGTTTTGGCCCTAATGCTCTTAGGCTAAATCACTATTTTCAATACAGCGAACGGAATGGAGGAGAGAAGCGCAGAAAAATCAAGACTGTGAGCACAATACCACCCCGCAGCCCCAGCCCTTGTGATCCAACAGTACCCGAGTCACATGAGTACTGTCTTGGATTGCAGCGACACGGGACTCCGGCACCGCTTTTATGACCTATGTTTGCAAGTCTGTGGAGTGTAGTCATGTTAATGGCAAACACTTGGTGCCCTCAGAGAAATTTCACATTAATAAAACCTACGAAGCACAGGTCTGTGCCTTTGAAGTTGCTACTAAACATGTAATATTAGCTTGTGAAGCATTAGATGAGGAAATGAGCTCGATAAGGCCTCTTGCAGTAATAGCTCTAAATTGATTATTTCCTTCCCAAAATAAACTTGCCAGGCAGCCCTGTGGGCTTACTTCCGAAGACTTGCTCTGCCCAGGAATCTTATCGCAAGGAAACGAACAACAAAAACCCAGACACGCTGTGATAAGGCACATTCACTAGATTTTAATACATTTATGAGATTCAGTCTTTTCTAAATGAGCCTAAGATCCTTTGAGTGTTGCCATGAATTTAATATTCATTAACTACATTCTAAACATGGCAAGAAGAAAGAACAACGTCTTTTAATGTTACATAGTCAAGCACAGTAAATCCTTAGTTAAGTATGAAGGAAAACAAGTTCAGCCTGTATGTATTGTAGTATGAAAAACTTCATGTATAGAAGTCATATAAAAAGGAATGTAAAGAACGATCTTACAAAACATATCCATAGAACACACCCTCAAATTTAACACTAGTTTATTTGGGTGTCATTCATCTGCACTTTCTGTTTGAAATCAGAGGCAAAAAGTCACATTTGCTGTTAATAATACATTTTTAAAACTCTTTATTCTTATCTTTCGGGTATGTATCTACATAAAAAATAAATATTCCTTTAAAATAAAAAAGACATAAGCCTATTCAGGAAATAGCATTTTCTGCATTCCTTGGACTTCTTCAATCAGTATTAGCCACAAAAGAAAGAAAGAATTTGAACTGGGAATTCTTGCGGTTTGGGTTTCTATAAAGAAAATGCCCCTTCTTAACCAGAATCACTATGCAATAAGGTTAGCTCTGTTTAAGTACATTGTTGCTACAACTGTTTACAGATTAATGTACAAATATTTATTTATATAATTCAGATTGCCTGGTTTTCTATCTAAATTTGTAGTTCTTGCCATATTTATTCTGGTTCAGAATTAAATCCAACTTCCGATTAGTATATTAATAAAAGAACAGAGTTGAGACCACTGGAATAATTACCACTCTTTTTCTCTTTTCAGAAAATTCATTTGTAGCAGTCTAGAAACATAATTTTAATGATGAAAAATATGTTCAAATAAAGTAAGATCTTAACCCCCACAATTCCCATTTAAAAGACTGACAATTACCATTGCTTTCTCTTCACATTTTAGCCTTTGAAGAAGACTTGAGGTCAAAGCCATGTTTTTCTTACACTGTATAATTGTGTGATCCTTTCTATAGCCCTTAAAACATATAGATGACCATATAGTATTTACTGATTTTTTTTTTTTATTGTCTTAGCATGACTATGCAGGGGTTTTCTTCTTCTTCTTCTTCTTCTTCTTCTTCTTCTTCTTCTTCTTCTTCTTCTTCTTCTTCTTCTTCTTCTTCTTCCTTACTTACTAGTCTATGCACTACTTGACACACTCCTACATCCCAGAGGCTCCCAAATGACCACGCCGGAACTTTCCATCAAAGAAATTCACCATGTGACTCCTAAGCAATTGTCCAGGGAGATGATTTTGACAGTGGCAAATTTTCCAGCTCCAGAAGCTTTTAGAGAATTTTGGACTCGCTAAGTATTTGTTGTCAGAGACCACTGTATGCGTTGTAGGATGGTCAGCAACATTCCTGGCCTCTACTTACTAGAGGCCAGTAACACGACCACCGCCACCCAATCATGGCAATCAGAAATATCTGCAGATATTGCCAAATGGGAGGCAAAATCTACCTGGGTGAAGAACCACTGCTGCAGGACGAGCTATGGCCCAGGGCCCCCTCAAAAGACAAATTGCACCTGCCAGCTGATCTTCAAGATGGTCTCCAAAATACAAAACATGTTCCCTTTGCTAGAAAGCCTCCATCAACAACTGATAATTTTGAGGGGAATGCGTATAAATATCCTGAGCAGGATAATATGTAGGAAATATCTATACAAACCCAGGCTATAATCTGATATTTCATTCAAATAATTGTAGGTTAAATGTTGCCAGTAATGGGACTCCTTTACAAATATATCTGTTCCTCCTAACATCATAGAGGTAGTCAAGGTTATACTATCATCCTCATTTTATAGATGTGGAAAAGTAAGTGTTTAGCCCAATCAGCAGAACCAGTAAGTGAAAAAACAGATACTAAAACCCAGAATTTCTAACAGTCAATTCAACCCTTTTTATATTGTTCTACCAAGAGCAAAAATTAAATTTACCTTCATGAGATTATGCGTTTAACAAATATTAACTTAACAATGATTATGTGCCAGTTCACATTATCAGTGAGTAAAACAGACTAAAATTTCTGTCTCCATGAAGCTTTCTTACTAATGTATAAAACAAAATAAATAAGTAAAATGTAGAGTATGTTAGGCTGTAATAAGAACTCAGGAGAAAAATCAAAAAGAGGAATAAAAGCTATGAAATTTAGATAGGGTGGTGCAGAAACATGTCATGGAGAAAGTCACGTTGAATATCTACAGAAAGAAGTTTCCAGCCAAAGGCAAAAGCAGGTACAAAGTGAAGAACATTCCCGCCCAAGAGAAAAAAGCAGGAACAAAGTTGTGAGACCTGAGCGAGTGCCGCTGCTGGAGGAACAGGAAGGAGCGGGTAAGGGCGCAACAGTCAGAGAAGAGCAGCAGGCAGAGAGGGCAGAAGGACGATGACGCAGGTGCAGTGTGCAAAAGACTCAGTAATGAGGACCCAGCCCGCACTGGGGTTGATGCTTCCACCGTCTCTTTTGCTGCAGACTTTCCATGTTATTTCTGCCTTGTTCTTTTTTTTTTTTTTATGTTATGTTAATCACCATACATTACATCATTAGTTTTTGATGTAGTGTTCCATGATTCATTGTTTGTGCATAACACCCAGTGTTCCATGCAGTACGTGCCCTCTTTAATACCCATCACCAGGCTAACCCGTCTCCCCACCCCCTCCCCTCTAGAACTCTCAGTTTGTTTCTGAGTCCATAGTCTCTCATGGTTCGTCTCCCCCTCCGATTTCCCCCCCTTCATTTTTCCCTTCCTACTATCTTCTTTTTTTTTTTTTTTTAACATATAAAGTATTATTTGTTTCAGATGTATTTAAGTGGTCTGAAGTTACTCTGTGAGAAATGTTTCCATCAGACCAATAATATGGACATTTAATTCGGAAATCCTGGTAAGCAGAGCTGTCTTTTTTCCCCACCACAGAGAGTGCTTTCATTGAAAATTCATTTCTAGTTTAAAGTCATCATTTCTAAAGCTCCCCAGAATTCATGCTTTTACCAACTAATTTTCAAATATGTGCTATTAATATTATTTTTATCCCTCGAATTTTATCTGTATGTCGAATGATAAATTTCTTGTCTGTATTCTGGTCCTCTATTTTGATCCTGTATTCCATTTGCCTGAAGTTTCTGACTTGGGTGATGTTTACAGTACCTCACAATTTAGTATCATGTGTTAAATTCATTTATGAGCTGCCTTATCTTCAAATTATTCTAATAATAATTTTGCATAATCTAGTCTCTAGAAATAGATCTCCATATTCTCTTGAAACCTCTTCCACTACTTATTCTATTTTAAAGTGCCATGAGCCTTAGTTAATATTAATCAACATGATCACATTGTATATGCTATTCCCAGAAACGTTTGAACATATAGTACAAATAAAATGTTGTGAAGAGCTATCTCATACTTTTCTAAAATACATACATAGAAAGACTTTTGGAAAGAGAAACTTGTTTAGAGGACTAATCTGGAATCTGGAAATTAATATAATCCTTACTTCTCACTATTGTTTGACTAAAATTTACTTAATTAGCTAATCATATTATGAAAGAAAGTAGAGACCTTTTATCTTCCTTGGGGAGATCACAATATTTGCTTTGAAAAAGTACTTGAAAAAACCTACATGGAATTGAGCGTAAGAATTCAAGGAAATCCTCAAGCAGCAAAATGATCTCTGGACTGCTTTGCTTAGGGCAAGTAAAGAAAATGATCTACAAATGGAAGGAAAGAGAGAGAAAAGACAAAGGGAAGTTGAGCCTGTACAATAGAAAACAACAGTGAGCCAAGGAGCCAGGGAAACCCGACACAGGGCTGCCAATAGGGTTTTAGTAATATCTCCTTTTATTTCTTTAATGAAGGGTTATTGAACATTTTAACATGAACCAGGAACTATTCTATGTTTGGTTACATAAAAATGAACAATGAAAGAAATACCCCCCTCAAGAAGCTTTCACTCTTCTGAGGAAGTCAGTTAATAAACTAGACAAATAGATGTAGATACAGACAGACAGACAGACATAAATGGCAGATAGATAGATGACAGAAAAATAGATAGATAAATAGATAAATAGATAGATACATAGATACATAGATACATAGATACATAGAGATTTTTTGGCATTAGGTATAAGAAAAATGCTAAGGAGACAAATTTATGCACAGAAGAAGACAGGGAATATAGGGTAAACGGTGGCCAATATAAAAAAGTTTGTCAGCAAAGATCTCACTGAGAAAATTATGCTTTATAAAAGAGATGATGAGGGTGATGGAGACAGGGTGATGGTATCTGAGGAAGAGCCTTTCAGGCAGGGAAAGCAGACATGTAAAAGCTCCAAAGATAGCATATGCCTAGTGTGTGTCAGGAGGCATCAGAAGGCTGAACAGGCTGGAAATGCTGGAGCAGAGCAAAGGGGTCAGAGGGGTAATGAGGGGCCAGATCATTTAGGAGCACTTCCTCTGACTGGGATGTAATGCCATGGATGGTTTGGAGTAAAGGAGTGACAAAGTCTAAACCAAATTTTTAGGAGTTATTCTGTATGTTGTGTTGAGAATAAACTAAAGCAAAGCAAGGACAGAAGTAAAGAGACCAACAAGAAGTCTATTGAATGATGTAAGTGAAACTCGATGGTACCTTGGTCCAATTGGGAAGCACTGGATATGGTGGGAAGTGGTCAGGTTATGGATATATTTTGAAGTTAGAGGTCCAACGATTTGCTAGTAAATTGAACAAGAACTAAGTGGGGGGAAAAAGGAAGACCATTAAAATTCTAGGGTTTTTGTTTTGAGCAATTGGAATATGGAATTGTTTTAACTGAGATGAGAAACATTAGAGAAGCAGATCTGCAGTGAGGGAATAGTCAGTTTCCGACTTGTTAAATTTGAGATATAAATTATATAGCTAAGTGGAAATATATCTAAGTGGAAACCCCAAGTAGACTGTTAGATATACACCAGACTGCCATTTAGAGAAGAGGGTCAGATGGAAGATACAAAAAAAAAAAAAAAAATGGGAAAAGGGGATTAATAATGTATAAATGTTCTTAAAAGCCATAAGAATAACATGATATTTCCAAGGGATGAAGTATAGATGAAAAAGAGAACAAATGCAAGATGGTACTTTGGGGAACTCCAACATTAAAAGGTTGAAGAGATGGAAGAAAAAGGAAAGGAGTCCAAGGAGGAATGGATAGTGAGGTGGGAAAAAAACCAAGAGACGGTGATGTTCTAGAAACCAAAAAGGAGGCAGCAGCATAAAATGAGCATAGAGAAATTGGAGTTGAGTTTTAGCCAAATGGAGATCATTTGAGACCTTAACAGAAGTAGTTACGATGAATGGTTAGGGATAAAGCATAAATAGAATGATTTCAAAAGAAAAAAGGAGGGAAATTGGAGACAGTGAAAATAGACAAATGAGTCATTTTGCTATAAAAAGAAAGACGGAAATATTGCAATAGCTGAAGGGAAGGGGATTGTGATAATATCTCTTTGTTGTTGTTGTTTCAAGATGAGAGAAATAAGAGAGCAGATATATGCTGATTGATAAAGATCCAGTAGAAAGAGAAAGGAATGATAATGTTAAATAGAGAGAAGATAATGGTCTGAAATTTTCTGTGCCTTAGTAGGTTAAAGGTGATGAGATTTGTTGAAGTGGGATCGTTGACTTTGCTGGGATATGACAGCTCATTCACAGTGACAGAGAGAAGGCCAGTGTGCAGAGGGCAGTTGTAGATAGAATGGATGAGCCATGGTGGGGGCCATAGACCTCTTCTGATCGCTTCAGTTTTAAGGGGGTGGGGTGGGGGAGGGAAGCAAAGTCATCCGCAGAGCAGGAGGCAGGGAAAAGGAAAGGTGCAAGTGCTAGGAAGAGAGAAGAAAGCATGGAATCATCATCTAGCAAAGAAGGACAGTGAAATGTGTTAGGGAAAAATATCACAATTGCCGGGCAACTCTAATAGCTGAGGAGGGTGCCCCCAAATTAAGTGAGACAAGTCATCATGGTTGAGTTTTTCTCCAGGCACTTTCAGTCATGTAAGAATAGGTTAAACTTAGATTTAATTGTAAACAGGATGGTGGCTTTACCAAGTGAATACTAAGATGGGAAGGAGGTTGCGGCTTTGGGCAAGAGAATGTTTACAATCCCAGGCCATGGAATTTTACCTGGGTAAGGAGAAAACTAGGATTTGCTGAGGGATAATGCATAATGAAAAAATGGTAAAACTAATGGATTTTTATTTCCCAGTGGAGTCTAAAGATTATTTTTGGAGTCACATTCTGAAAGGTAGTAAACTGAAAAGATGGAAAGAGGTGGTCAGAGAGTGGGATGCATGATAGTGAGATAATGGAGGTGTTTCCATTATTAGGAACAACAAATTCTAGGGTATCTCTGTGGGAGAGAGTGGCTGACATAGAACAGAGAACAACATCACTGGAGGTCAGGAATCTAAGAGGCAATTGGAAGGATTCTTCAAGTGTATTTTAAAATCCCAAGAATTATGATAAGAATGGCATCAGTGAGAGTGACACTGAGCCAGTCATCAACGAATGAGTAAGGGAGAGTTTGAAGGCAGTAAATGACCATGGCAAAGGGGTGCAAAGGGGTGCAAAGGGGTGGTATAGCCTGAGAGCATAAGAGGCAAACCTGGGGGCGGGGTATGAGAGATAGGAGTTATGGAGAATGTTCTGTAAACAGTGAGGAACAGGGAGGACCAGGCGCAGTGGTATGAAGGGTCTGGATAGAAATCATCCACTCCTTAAGAGTCTCCCAAGTGGAGAGATTAAATTATCCACTGGAATAAGTTCTTTAGCTGCTGTGTAAACCCTTTCTCCTTCTTCCTATATAAGTTTCACTAAAACTCATAATGGTCTATATTGCTTAGGAATGCTTTATGTAATTGGATTTTTTGGGACGATATAAAGGTACTGATATGTTTCTTGCCTGGGACCAGCTAGAGAAATGCAAGACATGTCCCACATAGGAACCAAGGAGAAAATAAAATTCTGGGAATTTTCAGAAATCCAGGAGGCATGATTTAGGTTTCCACAAAAGCAAATCTGGTCACTGAAAGCCAGTTTGCAAAAGTCAATCAGTTGAATGATGACTGGTCAAATATTTTAAAGTTTATTTTACCATAGCACATACCCTCCCCAATGTGCTATGGTGAGCTCTGTGAATTGTGTAAGACTGTTGAATCACAGACCTGTACCTCTGAAACAAATAATACATTATATGTTAAAAAAAAAGAAGAAGAAGAAGATAGCAGGAGGGGAAGGATGAAGGGGGGAAATCGGAGGGGGAGACGAACCATGAGAGACTATGGACTGTGAAAAACAAACTGAGGGTTCCAGAGGGGAGGGGGGTTGGGGGATGGGTTACCCTGGTGATGGGTATTAAGGAGGGCACGTTCTGCATGGAGCACTGGGTGTTATACGCAAACAATGAATCACGGAACACTACATCAAAAACTAATGATGTAATATATGGTGATTAACATAACATAATAATAAAAAAAAAAAAAGGAAGAGTCAAAAAAATAAAGAAAGAAAGAAAGTTCATTTTACCCGTGCCCTGCCCATCAGCAGCCACGGTCTCCATTGTTTTATATATGAAATATAGTTTACAGGCAGATACATTTTCAGGTAGGAAAAGAGTGTTCACAAAATGAAGAAAGTCAACTTCATTTTTTAAAAATGTCCACCAGTTGGGCGCCTGGGTGGCTCAGTTGGTTAAAGCGACTGCCTTTGCCTCAGGTCATGATCCTGGAGTCCCGGGATCGAGTCCCACATCGGGCTCCCTGCTCGGCGGGGAGTCTGCTTCTCCCTCTGACCCTCCTCCCTCTCATGCTCTCTGTCTCTCATTCTCTCTCTCTCAAATAAATAAATAAAATCTTAAAAAAAAAAAAAATGTCCACCAGTTCTTATCTAGGTGCTGAGGCAGGCCTGAGGAAAAACTCAACTTCCAGAAACATCAAGGAATTGGAGATTGACCATTTGGTGAACAGGCATTTGGTGAGTTGATCTAGAAGCAGAATTCCACAAAACAGATTGGGTGCTGCTATAAGTCTTTTGCACCCAAGAGGGTCATGGGTACCTCCACAGACATTTCATCAGCTTCCTTCTTCTGAGGAGCATCAAAGTGTGTGTGACCTCTGAAAAGTACCTAAGCTTTATGAGGGAGATATGAGCACACGGACCCACCCCCTCCCCACCCCACACACGCCGCTTATCCTAATGGCCTTTGGCTCCTGCTAGTACTGCTGCTGACTTAATTTACAAGGCCTATTTTTCAATCTTTGAATCTCTCATCACATAGACTGTCCTTTTAACATTTGATCCTTGCCAAAGATGCTGAGCGGATCTAAAAGGTCAGCTGGTTGTACACACTCCTCGCAACCAAGCTCAGGCAAGGAATCGTGCGTCAGGCCAAAACCCACCATCATCATTATTGCAGGACAGAAAGGTCCCTGCACTATATATATCTTTTCTTCACTTTTCAAATTATCCACTGTAGGCAGATAAGGAGCAGAGAAAAAAGAAAAGCATCCAGGGAGGCTGTTAGAAGCCGGGGGCTAGGAGGACACTGAGGCCTGGTTGTAATGCATTTTCTTAGTATAAAAATCGCACAACAAAAACGACTCTGTCAAATGCAGTGTTTGCCTCCTCCTTCCTAGATTTGCAGCATTTATAAATTCATATTCAGAACCTAAGCTTATCTTTGGAAAGTGACTAGAATGTGTGGTTTTATAGGAAATCTTTAGCCTTTTAAGCTTACACATAAATGTCATTAGTGAGGCCCTTCCAGGGCAAAACCCTCTACCCAATAGGCCAGGTGTCATGACCAAATTCAGCTACTCTCTCCATTACCATATAATTATGTACTCATAAGCTACTCAAGTCTCAAGAAATGAGGACATTGAAATGTGTTTCTACAATCTTACCACCCTTGTGGAGGTTGTGTTCAAATTAAAAATGAGAATTTGTGACAGAAAATTCCCAATGTTCTCTCTTACCCTTGAACCCTTCCCAACCCTCGCTTTAATCCTACATTTAAAGAACCTATCTCCTCTACAAGTGTTAAACCCCTTTCTTTACATAAGAATCCTCTAGCTTTTACCTCACACACATCAACTGTCTTCAACCAGCGAGGCAGACACCACCACTGGCCAGGAACAGGCTTTCTCAACAGCGT
This sequence comes from Mirounga leonina, assembly GCF_011800145.1. Classification (NCBI taxonomy): domain Eukaryota; kingdom Metazoa; phylum Chordata; class Mammalia; order Carnivora; family Phocidae; genus Mirounga; species Mirounga leonina. Next base: position 58,189,018 of record NW_023270454.1, read on the forward strand.
AAAAAGGGGCCACTCCCTCAGGCTCCCTGAAACTTTGGGCAGATGGAGATGAGCACTAAAGCAATTCAATGAAGAGTGACTGCTTCTTTCAATGAGATACCCCTAATTACTCTGTCTGTCCACTGTGCAAATCAGCGACAGTCTTGCTATGCAAATAGTGTGTGGCAGCTAATGCGGCCTGAATGTCAACTTGTTAGCTACACTCTGTGGATCTTTCCAAAGATGGAAGAGAAGGCTCGAGAGAAAGAGAGAGAGAAAAAGGAAGGGAGAGAGGGAGAGAGAGGAAGAGAAAGCGAGAGTCTTCTTGATTATTTGGGGGGAAATAGTCTTCTCATAAGCGGAGGTCTATACCTGTATATCAATATACACGTATTATTACTTTTATAACACTGTACAAGTCATCTATTTAGTTTCAGAATAAGTTGGTCATAAAACAAAATCAACAAATGCAACATTTCATGCTACAGGTTAGTCTTGTTTTAACCAGGGTCATCCTAAACTGAACAACCACGCTCATTATTATGTATGTTTTGCAGGGGCTCCATATCTACCTACAACTTCCACATTCGATGTCCTCATCCCAGATTCCTCTACTTTGCCTGGGTGAGAAACCCATAGTTGTCAGATAAACCGTGAGCTCTCTCTTGCCATCCTCACCTAGTGGTGCATACTCTCTTCTACTTTCAAAATTTAGCTATTTTAGGGGTGCCTGGGAGGCTCAGTTGGTTAAGCGGCCAGGTCATGATCCAGGGTCCTGGGGTCAAGTCCCAAGTCTGGTTCCCTGCTTAGCAGGGAGTCTGCTCCCTCTCCCTCTCTCTCTCTCTTTCAGCTAAATAAATAAATCTTCTTTAAAAATTAGCTATTTTATTTAATCTATTCAAAAGCAGACCTCCCCTGCCTTCATGTTAATCTGATAAATGATTCTGTGCTAATGGATTAAGGATGTGGCCGGAGGAGTCTCAGTTCTTGAGACTGTAAAAAAGGAGATTTTAACTATAACTACTTATCACAATAAATTTCAACCCAACTAGATGTTCCCTTTCCTTTTCATTTTTTTTCCTTTCCTTTTTAAACAAATATTTTGTAATGCTGCCTTTACTGTTCAAAAACTAAACTCATAGGCAACAAAACTACCTACGGACATATTAAAAAGTCTATATAATCCATTAAGTATAATATAAAGAAAATAAAAGAGAATCATTTATAGAACACAAAACATTTCTATATGCACACTTGGGTACTCTAGAAGACATAGTGAGGCAGTCAGTTGTTTGCTCTCTGTGTGGAATCTCGATGACTAGGGTATTTCTAAGTACTGACCACTGGAGGTGGTTTGCTGCTAATGACATCATTCTTCAAAATGGTGAACCACCTTAGTAAAGTTTCAAATAAAACAGAGTTCAGTCTTTCTTTGATTTACACAATGGTTGCTGTTGCAGACTTACCCTAGAAAGACCCCCAGTTAGTCATGTCCTTCTGTGACTGCCTCCCCTTGGATGAGGAAGGAAGCTGAACATGACCTGCTTCTTACCAAAGGTTCAGCAAATGTGACGAGATACCAACATGGTGATTATGTCACACCAGGTGGCAACGATGAAGGGATTTTGTAGATATAATTAAGAATCCCTAATCAGGGGTGCCTCTCTGGCTCAGTCAGAACAGCATTGGGCTCTCGATCTTGGGGTCATGGATTTGAGCCCCACGTTGGGTGTAGAGATTAATTAAAAAAAAATCCTGGGACACCTGGGTGGCTCAGTTGGTTAAGTGTCTGCCTTCTGCTCAGGTCATGATCCCGGGGTCCTGGGATCGAGCCCCACTTGGGCTCCCTGCTCAGCAAGGAGTCTGCTTCTCCCTCTCTCTCTGTGTGCTTGCTCACTCTCTATCTCTCTCTCAAATACAAAAATAAATCTTTTTTAAAAATCCCTAATCAGTTGATTTTGAGTTCATCAAAAGAGAAATTATCTTATATCTTGAGTGGGTCTGACCTCATCAGGGGAGTCCTTTAAATGAGAATGTAGAAATGGGAAAGACTCGAGCAGAAACCCCCTCTGTTGCTGGCCTTGAATCAGGAAGCTGCTGTGACTTCTGCAGCAGCATGGATATGAATTCTGCCACCAGCTATGTGCACTTGGAAGGGGATGCAATCCTTAGATGAGACTGTATCTCAGGTTGACGTCTTCATTGCAGCCCTGTGACACCCTCAGCAGAGGACACTGCTAAGTGTGCCCAGACTACTGACCCAGGACTCACAGAAACTGTGAGATAACAAATAGGTGTTTTAAGCCTCTAAGTGTATGGCAATTTGTTATGCAGCAATAAAAAAAAAAAATGCAGTTATATTTTTCATATATTCAGTGTAAAATAAAAACATATGAAAATTATTTATGTATACATGTGAAACACAGGTTGAGACTTAGATCATCACAGTGTTGTCACCTAGAGTTATATTCAGTGGGACATTTAAATGTCAGAACATACGAGAATTCTTCCATATATAGACAATCCTGCTCACTGCAGAATGTCTAGGATTCCTGGGCCCCACTCACTAACTGCCTATAGTAACCCACCAATCACTAAAACTTTCCAACTTGCCCCTTTGGAGGCTTTATTTCCCTACTTAAGACGCAATGGCCTATAAGACGTTAACACAGCCTTTATTACTGGAACCAAAGTTCTGATCCTAATTTTTAAGCAAGGTTCTTCAATTGTGGGGTGGAGGAGGGAGCAGAGAGGGAAAATGTTAAAGACAACTTTAAGAAGCTGATAAAAGCACCAGAACCCTTTCTCAAGGGGGGGTGGGGGAAGAACACATAAAAGGACATCAAATTTCTACCTAAGATTGGGGGTATATTATGTCTCTTAGATGACATCTATGAGTTTTTATGAGGCACGCTCCTGACGCTAAGGGTGGAGGTTTCAGAGACAGAATAGGGAGAAAGAAAGGCAATGGCAAATAGATTGGGGAAGTAGCTTAGAAAATGAAGGATGTAGAGTCAATGTTCTTAAAGAACTCCCTCCAGATAGAGCCCAGGAAGCTCCTAATCAGCAAGCTGCCACCAGCGAATAAAGTCTCCTCTTTCTGGTTGCTTTGCTGCCAGGGAATGATCTGAGAAACTGAGGAAGCTGGAGAAGATTCTTAAAGATAATGAAAGAGTAATTACAATCATCTCTGTTTTACCAAAAGTTTAATTAAAAAGTTATAGAGAAAACATGTGTTTTTTATCTTTCAGTTGTTTAGTAATCAGCAACAAAAATGAGAAAGTAGCTCAGAAAGTCAAGGAAAAAGGGACATTTTAAAGAATGCAATCTGAGGTGCAAAGTAAAATCTTTGGTGCATAATCAGGAACACAAAAGGGAAAACAATGAAAATAAGTATTAACATTTTTAGAGACCTTCTTTTTTTATAGTCCATGAGTATTTTGTTGCAAGTATAATCCCTAATTCTTGGCTCATTTAAATGATATGATTTTGACTGCAGTGATACTTGTTTGTTATAAATCGAAGAAATTGGACTTTCTTCTGCCATATGTATTACAATTTTTCCCCTAAAAAAAGTCAGTTGTATTTACTATGTGGACAATTTTTTGCACCTGACAGAAGTTTATTCTGTTTAGGTGAATGGCTAGTTTGGATTCTCATGGACCCTTTATGAATTCTGAGTTCGAGGACAGTTAAGAAGTCCTTTCTAGCTCTAAAATAATAAAGTGATTATTGTTTTCTTCTAGAATCTGTGTTTTTGTTTTAAATGTTTAAATATTTGGTATAAAGAGAAAAATAAAGATTCAGATTTACTTAATGTTGTTCTAAATATGTAGTCACTTTGTTATAAATTAAATTTCCGTATGTGTTTGGGATGGCTCCTGGAGAGTGTTCTATCGCCATCTGTTTATTCAAAAGGACTAAAAATTTTTTATTTTTGTTGCTTTATTATATATACTTTAGAAACGGTAAGGCTGGTTCATCAATATTAATTCTCTTTTTCAGAATTCTCCTGAATATACTTGCTTGTCTATTCCTCCAGATGAGTTTTTCATTTGATTATCAGTAAAAATATCCTATGGGCATTATATTAATAATTGGGATTACATTGAATTTATAAATAAATTCAGGTATACTGATGTCTTTATAATACTGAATCTTCCTACTCAAGGATATAGAGTATCTTTGTATTAATTTCAATGATCCATTATGCCTCCGAAAAGTTTTTACCTTCATATCATTTGGGTATTATATTTCTTATATTTGGCATATTTCTAGATATTTTCTGTTTGAGGTTGGAAATGTAAAAGGGAAATTCCTCCACTTTTTCTACTAGGCTGTTGTTTGTATATAAAAAAAGGCTATTTTTCTTAATTCACTATTTTAAAAATAATTGCCACTCTGAATTTTCTTAGTGACTGGTGATTTAACTGATTCTTTTAGATTTTCTTGGTTAACAATCCAATCTTGTAATCTGGAAATAATGATAGTTTACTATGTATTTATATCTATATCTATCAAAGAAGTTAAAATGATGTTTCTTTTAGTGAATGAGCATTAATTGTCAGCTTTCCTTTTGAGGCAAAGCAATTCTTTGTATATTAAAACTATGTCCATTATATTTTAAAATAAGTATATCTAATTTAATAAAATGATACTTTTTGACATCTATTGAAGTATTTTTTCTCTTTTTATTTATTAATATAATTCACTGTTTAAACAATTGCTATGAAAATAGCTTTGTTTTAATAACATCAGGGGTTTTGTTTTGTTTTGTTTTTTGTTTTTTAAAGAGAGGAAGAGGAGGAGGAGGGGCAGAGGGAGAGGGCGAGAGAGAATCTTAAGCTGGCTTCACACTGGATCTCACAACCCTGAGATAATGACCTGAGCTGAAACCTAGAGTCAGATGCTTAATGGGACTGAACCACCCAGGTGCCCCCTAATAACATCAGTTTTAAATGAGCACATGTTAATTACTTGTCATTTAATGAACAGTGTGTTCTACAAGAAGGTTAACTCAGAGGAGTGTCAGTTATAGAGCCTGCCCGAAACAGGCAGCTTTAGCATCATGCATTCATTTAGACTGTAAGTTCAAATGCCCCATTCTCACATCAGGTGCTGTTTATGTCTCCAGTTCTTTGGCTGCATACTTGCATGTTTTAATAGTAGATTCAAAATAATGATAGCATAGTAATCATAAAAATGTATTTTTAATTATTTAAATTATGTCATTCTATGTGAACACTTAGCATTTTTATTTGTGTTTAAAATTTAAAATAGTTGGGATACCTGGATGGCTCAGTCATTTAAGTGTCTGACTCTTGATTTCAGCTCAGGTCATGATCTCAGGGTCCTGAGATAAAATAAAAATAAATTAAAATTTAAAACAGTGAAACAGAGTATGAACTGCGAAGTCTAATATTTATTAGTACAAATGAGTGAAATATTTTACCTAGTTTTAATATCTTTAAGTTGTTTATTCATTTATTTTTAATTGGTGGGGTGTTTTTTTTTTTTTGCTTTTAATAGCTTTATTGAAGTATAATTTCCACAGCATAAAAATCACCCATTTTAAGCAAACAATGTCTTTAAAGAAATTTAGAATTATCAATGATATCATAATAGTGATGTAACAGGACAGATGGTAGCTATACTTGTGAATATAGCATAATGTGTAAACTTGTCAAATCACTAGGTTGTACACCTGAAACTAATATAACATTGTGTGTTGACAATTTTGAATTATATTCAAAAATAGATACATGGATAAAATATAAACAAAATTTAAAAAAATAAAGAGTTGTGTAACCATCACCACAATCTAGTTTCAGAACATTTCCATCACCCCTACGAGACCTCTTGTGCCCATTGCAATCAATCCCCTTACCCTCAGTCCCAGGCAACCACTGATCTGTTTCAACATGTAGATTTGCCTTTTCTGGACTTTTCATTTAAGTGGAATTATACACTATGTAATAGTTTGCATCTCGCTTCTTTCACATAGCATAATGTTTTTGAGGTTCATCCATGTTGTAACATGTATCAGTATGGCACTCTTTCTTACTGTCAAATAATATTCCATGTAAGGATATACCACCTTTTGTTAATCCATTCACCAGTTGATGCCCATTAGATTGTTTCTCCCTGTGGCTATTATGCATAATGCTGCTATGAGCATTTGTGTACAAGTCTTTGGATAGACATATGTTTTCATTTCTCCTGCAGATATACCTAGGAGTGGAATTTGTGGGTCATATGGTAAATTCATGTTTCACATTTTAAGAAAGTGTGTTGTTTGTTTTCAAAATAATGAATAAATCACAAAAATAAAATGTTACATCAGGGGTATGACTTAGTAGTTGCTTAAATTTCAACTTTTACAGATGTTTTGTTTTTACTGTAATTCATCTATTAGTTACCAAACCATTACTAACAGAATTATTTTATAAGACTATAACTAAAAGTTCAAGGTTTAAATCGATGTGTAGCTATAACGGCCTCCTGGGTGCCTCAGTCATTAATCGTCTGCCTTCAGCTCAGGTCATGATCCCAGGGTCCTGGGATCAAGTTCCTCATCGGGCTCCCTGCTCCACAGGGAGCCTGCTTCTCCCTCTCCCACTCCCCCCTGCTTGTGTTCCCTCTCTCATTATCTCTGTCCATCAAATAAATAAAATCTTAAAAAAAATAGATGTGTAGATATGAAACTATTAAATTAATTGTGCTTTGTCATTTTTTATACTTTATAATTAATTTTTGTTGTGTTTTCCTTCCATTTTTCTTTTTTATTTTATCTTTGTTTTGTTTTACATTTTTTAAATACTTTAAGCTGTTGTATTTATATGTATATGAAGTTCAATTTAAAAATCTATTACTATTTATTTCATTTTATGAAATTTACTAAAAGTAATATTATTAAGTAGAGAAGGGGATGTGAAAAAATGCTTTACTTCAAATGCCAAATAAATTAGGTAAATTTGGCAAACTCTTAAGTAATTATTTGATGATCAAAAGCCACTTGTTCCAGGACGCCTGGGTGACACAGTCCATTAAGCATCCGACTCTTGGTTTCAGCTTAGGTCATGATCTCAGGGTTGTAAGATCAAACCTGGGCTGGGCTCCATGCTCAGCCCAGAGTGGGCTTCTCCTCTGCTCCTCCCTACGCCCACTGCTCGCTCTCTCTCTCTTAAATAAATAAATAAATAAATAAATCCTTAAAAAAAGCTACTTGTTCCAAGGTACCTCTTTTACTTATCACAGACTTTGAGCACAGCTATTTTCTCTTAATGAAAAGGAAACCAGAAGACGCCAGATATTACAGTGGGGGGTGGGGGGAATTAGGGGGTGAGGAAATGGCATGTTAGAAGGTAGGAAAGCCCGAGACAAAACAGGATGTGTGAGGGGAAATGCCAGCGTAAGGGGATGAATCTGGTGGCAGTCAGGCCCACCCTGGGGAGTGAGGCCAGCAGATAGAGTCTAGCTGCTGACTCCCGCCACCGTTCTTCCGCTGTAGCGGCCGACTCAGCCACCATCCCTCCCATCTGGGAGCAGCTGTGTGATGTCGTGCGAGGCGGAAACACAAAGCCCTGATTTCAGCCCCACAGGGACAAACGGGACCCGGGCTGGATGGCAGTTCTGACTGCAGAGCAGCCTGCCATGTTGCTGTATCACTGTTGTGCTTCTTCGTCTTCCCAATGCTGTGTCTCCCACCTTCCTTTAGTCCAGACATTGGAACCTGAACTACATGGGATGTGGAGGGTGCATAAGTGGGAAAAGCTCTACACAAACGTGGCAGGACACTACTTTGATGGAGCAGTCAGCAGAAAATGAAAGCATCTTGGTTAAATTCAAGGATCGTTATGTTGAAAAACTTAACGGACAGTTGACTATATTAGTTAGGGTAAGTGATACATGTTTGCTGCTATAATCACGAACCTCTAGAACTCTCTTAATTTGATCTTAATGACAAGGGTAGTATAAAAGTGACTGAAAAGATGGCACCCATATATTTTTCCTGAAAATGAACAACCAACAAAACTACTTGAGAACATATCCTACCAAGATATAGAAGTATGGGACATGGTGTAAGGACAGAGGAGAGAATTAGAAAACATTAAAACATAACATTAAGTGTAAACAATTGTTTTAACAATATTATATCAGATTGTACATTTTAATAATATTTGAAAGAAAGTAATTGAGCTATCACATAATATCTTATTTAAAATAAGAAGCTGGGTACAAAATCATAGATTATATTATTTTTTAAAGATTTATTTATTTGAGAAAGGGGGGAGGGGCAGAGGGAGAGGGAAAGAGAATCTCAAGCAGACTCCACCCTGAGCATGGAACCTCACGCAGGGTTCGCTCCCATGACCCTGAGATCATAAGCTGAGCCCAAACCAAGAGTCAGATGCTTAACCAACTGCACCACCCAGGCGCCCCTATAGACTATATCTTTAAAAGGATATGGCAGGAGAGAATCATATGTTTATAACATGAAATTATAACTCATAAGCCTTGAAGCTGAATAATAAAATACAAAATGATATAAATCGAAATTGGCTTTAAAAAAGAGGAAAATAATAACAGTAGCAGGACACTCCATCGTACCTCTCAGTCCTTGTTAAACCAAGCAAAACAACAAGGAATAAATATAGGTATAGAGAATCAGGACCCCTTGGGCAATAACAGCAAGCCAAACTCAAAACAGCGTAAAAATCAGGGAAAACATTTCTTTCCTTTTTTTTAAATTGGTCTTTCAAGAAAAAGAGGAAGTTTGAAAGAAATGCAGTGACTCTGTAATGTCAGAAGAGACCAAAGCATCTTTAGTTTTCTATCCTGCTGTTATCCCTGTGGCTAACTGCCCTCCTAGCTTCAAGATTAAAATCACACTTTTCATCCACGCATGGAGATGTGGCAATGTCCTAGAGAAGGAAAGGGATAATTAATCCCTTACTCACCTCTTTCCCTCCCTCTCTCTCTCTCTGTCTGTCATTTGACTAAAACAATCCTTAATAATCAAAATACCAATAACAGATTTCTCTTCAACTTGATCACTCCATGAACAGAGATAATTTTGCTATGATACAACAAAAACAAATTAAGTATTCTGTTAATGGAGTTAGGAAAATAAAACAAAATAAACTTCACAAAAGAAAGACTAAAATTAATAAAGATGAAAGAAGAAAATACTGATTTTTTAAAACTGCAAAACAATAGAATTGATAAATAATTCTCATAGATATTTTGATAGAAATCTAACCAGTAATAGATAAAACTATTAGTGTAATAAAAGTGTATAAGGGGCGCCTGCGTGGCTCAGTCAGTTAAACATCTGCCTTCGGCTCAGGTCATGATCCCAGGGTCCTGGGATGGAGCCCCGCATCGGGCTCCCTCTTAGTGGGGAGCCTGCTTCTGCCCCTCCCCCACTCATATGTGCACGCACTTTCTCTCTCTCTCTGTCAAATAAATAAATAAAATTTTAAATATACAAAATAGAAATAAAAATGGAGATAAAACTGGGTTGTAGAGCATTTTTTTAAAGTGTAAGAAGTACATAGCAGAATACATATATTGAAAAAATACAGAAAAAATAGTTTTCTATTCTATTTGCAATTCTCGATTTAAAAACACAACAGCAAAAGTTCTAGTGCAACAGGGACGCTTATAAATTTCAGTGAAATGTGGAAAAATGTATAATCACTTTGGAAATCTGGAATATGTGTTAAAGCTGAACTTACACATTCCCCTCAATTCCAGGCCTAAGTACAGAGCTAACAAAAATATATACACCAAAAGACATATAAAGTATGTTTATAGCAACATTGTTTGTAGTAGTCCCAAACTGAAAACAACAGAAATGCCACCTACTATAGAATGAATAAACCGTGGTTTATACATAAAATGGAATTCTATTCAACAATGTAAAAGAACAAACTAGCTAAACCCAGCAAGAAACTAGAAATACAATGTTCAATAAAAGAAGCTAAACACATGGGGCGCTTGGATGGCTCGGTCATTTAAGGGTTTGCCTTCAGTTCAGGTCATAATCTCAGGGTCCTGGGATCGAGCCCCACGTCGAGCCCTCGGCTCAGGGGGAACCTGCTTCTCCCTCTCCCTATGCCCCTTTCCCAGCTCATGTTTGCTCTCTCTCTCTATCAAATAAATAAAATCTTAAAAAAAAAGATGCTAGACACAGAAGCATGCATGTTCTATGACTCCAGCTACATGATATTCAAAATCAGGCAATCTAATTTATAGTTGTAAAAACTGGACCAGTGCTCACCCCACAGGGAGTTAATGAATAGAAGGGAGCCTGGGAGAGGCATCTGGGGTACCAGTAATGTTATCTATCCTTATCTCGATGGACATTACATGAGTGTGTGTACATTTGAGCTGTACATTTATTATTTTGCACATTTCTCTATATACATTAGACTTCAATTAAAAAAAATTACTTAAGGGGCTCCTGGGTGGCTCAGTCCGCTAAGCATCCTACCCTTGGCTTCTGCTTAGGTCATGATCTCAGGGTTGTGAAATCAAGCCCCGCATCAGGCTCCACACTCAGCACAGGGTCTGCTTGAGATTCTTTCCCCCTCTACTCCTCCTCCATCCCCCTCAAATAATTAAATAAAATCTTTTTTTTTAAAGATTTTATTTATTTGACAGGGAGAGACACAGCAAGAGAGGGAACACAAGCAGGGGGAGTGGGAGAGGGAGAAGCAGGCTCCCCGCAGAGCAGGGAGCCTGATGTGGGACTCGATCCCAGGACCCTGGGATCATGACGTGAGCCGAAGGCAGACATTTAACCACTGAGCCACCCAGGCACCCCATAAATAAAATCTTTTTAAAAAATTACTTAAAAAATTTCCAAACGACTTGGTTTCAAAATCTTCCACCACTTACTTCATGTATTGCCCTGGGTAAGATATATAACCTCTTAAAGCCTCAGTTTCTCCATCTCTGTATCTGGAATAACAATTGTTCCCTCTTCATATGGTTGTTGTGGGGATTAAATAAGATCATTCATGTAAAATGCTCAGCATAGTGTTTGGCATCTAGCAAACATTGAATAACTGATGGTATAATTAAGAATTATTAGCCATTGACTTAATAGAGCCTTAAGAAGGAAATGGCGACATTTAACTAAAGAACTTAAGTGACTTGGGGCGCCTGGGTGGCTCAATTGGTTAAGCGACTGTCTTCGGCTCAGGTCATGGTTCCAGGGTCCCAGGATCGAGTCCCGCATCGGGCTCCCTGCTCGGCAGCGGGTCTGCTTCTCCCTCTGACCTTCCTCCTTCTCATGCTCTCTGTCTCTCATTCTCTCTCTCTCAAATAAATAAATAAAATCTTAAAAAAAAAAAAAGAACTTAAGTGACTTGAATATATTAAGAAATTACATGTTTAGAGGTAATGTATAGATAAATGTTTATAGATGATATTTAATGTTTAGAAATAAGTTCAGGAATATATAAGAAGCCTCAGTATTTTACAGATATCAGTATTTCCTATTATTAAATAACACATTGAGTCTATTATTTGACAGAGGCATGAATGACATATAATACTATCTCATTTACAGGTATAAAACATGATTCAATTTATGTATATATTTTGAAGTGATCACCACAGTACGTCTAGTTAATATCCATCACCATATATAATTACAAATTATTTTTTCTTGTGATAAGATCTTTTAAAATCTACTCTTAACAACTTCCACATGTATAATACAATATTGTTAACTAGAGTCACCATGTTGTACATCACACCCTCATTGGAGTATTATTTCAATAAAAATTTCAAAATAAATAAATAAATAAATAAATAAATAAATAAATAAATAATAAAAATTTCAAATGGCCTCTTTCGGGAAGTAAGACAAAATTATTGTCAAATTCATTGAAACAGGTGGAAATAACTAATCAATGGTTGCGTGTGACTGGAACCCAGCACAAGAATTATATTTGGGGTTATTTTCCTGTTTTGCAGTGTCTCGCCCAGTCCCCCAGTAAGTAATTTTCCAAACAAGAAGGAAAGAACATGAAGATGATAGTTGTGATCTGTGAGATCACATGATCACAGCTGTTGCCCAAGTTCAGATAAACTAGAAACGATATGTTAAATAAACATTTGGAAATCTGGCCTTCCAAACATTAAAATCAGATTTTGGCAAAATACAGAAGTTGAAGGGAGGGAATTTTGGTACATCTTCAATATGGATATCTATAAATCATTATCAAGATTTTAAAAATAATCTCTTATGTGAAGGAAATCTGTTTCCAAACACAATTACAATTTACAATGATGAAAATTTAAAAGCAACCTAAATGTTCAAAAATAGGGGGTTTACTTAAGTAAATTTTTGTAATCTTTATAATTTACAGTAATCAATATTATTAATTAAATTATGTTAAAATCAGCATTATTTACTAAGCTTAAGAATTAATGACATGAAAATGTTGCTGACATATTGCCAAATAAAATGAGTGAATTCTTGGTATGAAAATATGCATTTTTAAATATACGCAAAAATAGAAAAAGGCTAGGAAGAGATAGAGTAAAATCCTTAAAACTGGTTGTTCGTGTGTGGTAGAAGTATGAGGACATTTTCATTTGTGCTTTTTTCCTTCTGTTTTCTGAATTGAACATGTATAACTTTGTTAATGAGAAAATTATGAAAATGTTCTTTTTCTAAAGAAAAGGCAGAAAGCTAGGAAAACCACAGAACAACATCAGGAGCTTGCCAGATTTCTGCCCATGGTGAAGTCTAGCCTTTTCCTTTTTACCATGTTTAACCTGAGCAAGTCATTTAACCGTTCTGTTTTTAAACATATAAAATGGCAAGACCATTATTACATTAGTTTCTACCTAAGAACAGAATAAATAAACCTTTAAAGTTTTACATATTGCAATTCCCAAAAGGAGGCCAAATGAGACAAATGAGTCATAACATTTTATTAAGATTTTATTTATTTATTTGACAGAGAGAGACACAGCAAGAGAGGGAACACAGCAGGGGGAGTGGGAGAAGGAGAAGGGGGCTTCCTGCAGAGCAGGGAGTCCAATGTGGGCCTCGATCCCAGGACCCTGGGATCACGACCTGAGCCGAAGGCAGATGCTTAACAACTGAGCCACCCAGGAGCCCTGGGTCATAACATTTTAGAACTGCAAGGAAAAAATAAAGATACAAAAACGCTATAGCTCATTCTCTTGTCTGAGATAACACAGCAAGCCAGTGGCAGAACTGCAATAAAGCTCTCATATTGTTCACAATAACTAATATTTAAATAACTGCTTAATAGTAACGTAATTACAACTTATTTTCAAAAGTTACTACCTTATTATTTTTTAATATGCAATGTTTCATCCAGTCCCTCAACAAGTATTTAAGTGCCTCACACATGCCTAGTTCTAGGTTGTACATCGGGTGTGCAATGATTAGTGCATCTTCAGAGGATGATGAGTAATGGAGCACCACGTCAAACCCAGCGGGTGCTCCTGAACGTCCTCTAACATCATGGTGTAAGTCACAGACACTGTGCCAACAGCTCCTTGAAAAGAAGCAGAGATGTGCTAAGAGACTGAGTGCTGGCCACAGTCTATTGTCTGGTTCACACGGAGGATTACCACGAAAACATGCATAAAAAATTGACTTCAATCTTATTCTTAAAGGCCCCCCATATCTAACTGTCTGATTTATTTGACACTCATTTTTAAATTCCTGTTTTCTGAAACAAGTCAAGTCCACACTAAGTTTTAAGATATGTGTTTAGTATGAAATTAGTATTAATTAATAATATTAAATCTTTTGCAATCCACTTCAGATCATTAAAAAAAATTTTTTTTTAAAGATTTTATTTATTTATTTGAGAGAGAGAGTGAGAGAGAGAAAGAGCACAAGAGGGGGGAGCGGGAGAGGGAGAAGCAGACTCCCTGCTGAGCAGGAAGCCCGATGCGAGACTCGATTCCGGGACTCCAGGATCATGACCTGAGCCGAAGGCAGTCGCTTAACCAACTGAGCCACCCAGGCGCCCAGATCATCAAAAAATTTTAAAGCCATCTTCCTGAATTCTTTTCCCTTTATACTTTGCCAACCAAGCCTTCAAAAGAATAGAAGAGCATCCTTCTTTGGCTTTTTAAAGTTAGGCCATGTTATGACATGATCTTGTGTTTTGACTGTTCATTCTTATTTTGTAACTAATGGGGAAATATAAATTGTATTCAGCTATAATAATTGTTAATTTATCCATTCCAAAAGGGTTTTACAGAATAAATTACTTAAAATTATGAAATTATATTAATTAACATTACAATATCTTACTGAAATATTTCTCTATCTTCCCTTATGAGCCTTCCCCAACACATAAGACTATTGCCCCCAAAGTAGTGTAACAGCAACAAATAATTACTACTTGGTTTTCTAAAACCTATTATAAATCTTACATATTTCTCAATAATGGTCACTCACTGGAGAAGTATAAGAATTAACAAAACAAAACTTAGGCTATGGAATGTTATGTCTTCTATGGGAATTATTATTTTTGTTATGCTTAATGGACCTCTTTTGTTTTTTCTATTTTTGCCAACAATGCCTTTTTATTTGTCCAATAGTCATAGTACTATATCACCTTTCTTTGGGAAATATGTATATGCTTTCTAATTTTTTACTTTTCTTTTTTAATTCTTAACTTTTATGTGAATTTTATATGCAAAGAGGCCTAAATAATATAAATATATAGTTTAAAGAATGATGGAATGGCCATTTGTAAACTCAGTTTAAGGAGTAGAATGTCACCAATACCTTAAAGAGTCCTGTGCTCTCCTCTCTGATTACATTTTCCTCAGGCGCCACCAATACTGAATTCTGGATAAATACTTACTCTGCTCTTTACAGCTTTAGAACACAAGCAAGTATCCTACAACATAATATTGTTGAATTTTATCTAAAAGGATTCATAGTTTGTTTTCAAGGAGGACTTACTTTTTTCCCATAATCCCACACCATAGATATGTGCCCAATGTTAACTGAAAATACGTGTTCATTTTATGAATATTCCAGAATTTATTTATCCATTCTACTAGCAATGGGTATAGAGGTTCTTTTCTTTTCTTTTTTTTTTTTAAGGATTTTACTTATTTATTTGTCAGAGAAAGAGCACAAGCAGGGGGAGCAGCAGGCAGAGGGAGAAGCAGGCTCCTCACTGAGTAGGGAGCCCAATGTGGGACTCGATCCCAGGACCCTGGGATCATGACCTGAGCCAAAAGCAAACGCTTAACCGAGTGAGCCACCCAGGTGTCCCTAGAAGTTCTTTTCAGAATTTTGCTACCATGAACACTGCTGCTATGAAATCATTTGATCACATCTTCTAATGTCTAAATTCTAGTATCTGAGATTAACCCACAGTAGGCAGCATTTGGACAAAGGGCTTTTAGGTAGCTTAAGGGTGTTGTCCAAATGCAGACTAATGTATTAGTTTCCTATTACTGCCATAACAAATTAGCACTTAGTGGCTTAAAACAACATGATTTATTATCTTATGTTTCTGGAAGTCAGAAGTCCAAAATTGATCTCAGTAATCTAAAATCAGGGTGTTAGCAGAACTGTGTTCCTTTGTGAAGAATATAGTGAAGGATCCATTTTCCTGTCTTTTCCAGCTTCTAGAGGCTGCCCGCATTTCTTGGGTCATGGCTTGCTTCCTTTTCCAGGCCAGCAGTGGCCGTTTGAGTCTTTCTCACATTGTATTGCTCTGACACTGGATTCTCCTGCTTCTCTCTTCCAAGGTTAACACCCTGTGATTATATTGGGCTCACCAGGATATCCAGGAGAATCTCCATATTTTAAGGTTATCTGATTAGCAACCTAACCTGCTACCTTAATTCCCCTTTGTATGTAATATAACATATCCACAAGCCTGGGATTATGATGTGAACAAATTTAGGAGGACATTATTCTGCTTACTGTAGAAAATTCCTGAAGGAATTATGGATATGGCTGTGGGATATGAACTCCAATAAGATTCATAGAAAACCTTCAATGTTGTCAAGAGAATAGAATTAATGAAAGCAAAATCATGCCCCATAGAGGTAATGAAGTTAAGACTAACAAAATTTAAAGCTTGTTTTTTGGAGACCTACTTCCCCTTAATCAGCCATTGTTCCTTTTCAGACCCGACTAACAAATCCACTAAGCTGTTTCCACAGAGGCATGGACTGACACAAATAAAGGTCATTGATAATGGTTCCAGCCTATGAACAAAAAGGTCCTGCACTCCATCCCTGAGATAGCCAGCCCCAGAGCCCATCCTGTTTGCACCAGCTCTCAGCATGTGCATAGCCCCTCTCCTTGCCCTACAGATGACCTTCTGATGTCAGGCGCCAAATTTTGCCTAATTTTAATGTTAAGTCTCCACCCCAAAGTAAACACGGGATATATGCTACATATGTGTCTGCTCAATGTGCATGCTCTATCTTTCCTCATGAATAGTCATAAGTTTTCCCACCCTTTTCATCAATATGTATGTAATCCCAGCCCCCGTGATTATGAAAACTTGTTATCTCAATCGGGTGAGACAGATTTGAGCCAGCCTCCTTTCTCCTCTTTTGGCTGCCTCTCGAATAAACCCTTTCCTTGCTGCACACTCCATGTCTTAGTGGTTGGCTTTGCTGTGTGGTGGGCATATAAACTTGGGTTCAGTTACAAAAGAATTGCCATGTTAGACCTAAAAGGCACTGAGACTATTCAAAAAATGAAAGGAGGTGTCTTGATTACCTGAAAGAAATTAAAGCAAGGTGGGGCACCTGGGTGGCTCAGTCGTTAAGAGTCTGCCTTCGGCTCAGGTCATCGTCCCAGGGTCCTGGGATCGAGCCCCGCATCGGGCTCCCTGCTCCGCGGGAAGCTTGCTTCTCCCTCTCCCACTCCCCCTGCTTGTGTTCCCTCTCTCGCTGTGTCTCTCTCTGTCAAATAAATAAATAAAATCTTAAAAAAAAAAAAAAGAAAATAAGGCAAGGTGACAGGCATCCACAGCAGGTTAGGAATCTGTTTTTGAGCACAGGTAAAGCCACAGCCTGAGGAATTCCAGCTGGGAGACATTTTGTGGGAGTTAACCTCTGAAAATAAAACTGGTAGAAGTTCAGATAATTATAATTTAGGTTAGATGCAAAGAAGAAAGACTAGAGAAGGAAGAGGGAGCAAGGAGGAAGAGGAAGAAGAAAAGGAGAAAGAGGGAAGGAGGAGGGAGACGCGGGTGTAAATCCATTCATACCTATTTAATCCACTCTTCTGTATAAACACTGCTCTCATTTGTAAATGTTTCTGTGTGTGGTTTTTTGTTTTTGTTTTTTTTCTGTATATTTTTCCCCAAATGAATGCCAGCCTAGATATTTTAGAATGAATTAGGACTCTCTGTGCATTTAAGTCCACAACCCTGCCCTTTTGATTTATAAGTGAGAAACAGACCTATTTAGAATAGAATGACATGATCACCCCACCCCAAGGTCATTGTTCTTTTTTGAAGAGGCAGCCTTTGATATAAACAAATTTGTAAAGCAAAGCACAGATACTTTCATCTGACTGATCCAATGTAGTAATTTAATAGCTATGAGAGTATTTAAATAAATAAAAGTCTGCAAAAATAGCATTATAAAGCCATTAGTTTCAGCATTTAGTTAGAAAGTAACATCGAATCTGACAGAAAAAATGATCTGGGATTTGTTTGAAAATTATGTTCTCCTTCATGGGAAAAAGTTTTGCTTAGTGTCTGCTATAAGCAAAGAGAAAGACATAAGAATCAATGATGATTTACCCATTAGTTTTACAAATATTCCACAAATATATACCACATTATTTCTGTGTATATATTTATGCCTATATTTTTCCTTCTTTGCCAGACAGTCCCTTTTCTTAAAAGGAAAATTCACCTTCCAGCACTACCATGACAAGATCTTTATACATTTTTCTTTTTTTTTTTAAGATTTATTTATTTATTTTAGAGAGAGAGAGAGCGCAAGAGAGGGAGGGGGAGGGGGCAGAGGGAGAGGGAGAGAAACAGACTCCGCACGGAGACCCAAATGGAGCTCCATCTCACAACCCTGAGATCATGACCTTGAGTCGAAACCAGGAGTCAGACGCTCAACTGACTGAGCCACTGAGGCACCTCTCTTCATAAATATTTCAACTCCAATTGAATTGCTTTTACTCTCCTGAACACCACACAATCCTTATACCACACTTAATTATATACTTTTGCATGGTGTTCACTGTTCATATGAGCTTGTTATTTCTCCCCCAGTGTTACTGAAAGGTCTGTAATGGTGATACCCAGGTCTTAATAGGTCTTATTGACCTATGTTGAACATAAACCTATACGTTATTATAAGAATTAAATGCTATTTTTTAGATTTTATTTTAAAGCTGGAATACCAATGTATATATTTCATTGTTAAAAAACAAATAAAAGCTATCATAGGCACCAACATACTCAAAGTCACCTGATCAGTCCCTCTCCCCAAAACGACAATAATAATAAGGACAGGTACTATTTGGCAAGTGCTCACCACGCTGCACACTGGTTAGCACTTCATATGGGTTAGCTCATTCAGTCCTCAGAACAACCCATGAGTTGGTCACTATTATAATTTTTGTTATCAGTCACACTTGGAAATTTACATAATAATCAAGTAATTTTAAAATTAATTTATAATGATAAGCAACTTCGACATACCCTCATGTCAGTATGGCATCCTCTTTCCCTAGGTGGAGAGCAGGATGACCTAACCCGATTTTTCCAAACAGAAAGACAAAAACTGATGAGTGACACATATAAAACAGAACAAAGATCTAAAATCTAATGGTTAATGGTAACAGGAAAAGATGCCCTGATACCTCTAACACTAAAGAAAGGCTTACCAATGAGAGTAGAATATTCAGTCTATTTCCACATACCACTGTTGATTCCTACAGTGGAATGGCTTTGCCATTCAATACTTATTACCAATTAACAATTCATGAGAAATGAGTGAGTAACAGGAAAAGGAAAAAGGAATCCATTTAATATTTAAAATTGTTAAAGTGACAAAAAACAGTATTTTTAAAGGAATCGAAGTCACATATTAGGAAAAGACAATATCAAGATACTGATGCCAAAGGGAACATGTTCAGAAAAAATATAAGGAATTACTACTAAGCATTCCTGCCATGGCAGAGCAGAGGACAGAACAGAGAAAAGACACAGGTGTGGCGTAGCAGTGAAAAGCTGGAGTCTAAAGCCAGACTGCCCAGGTTCAAATTACTGCTCTACCACTCGCTGTCAACACGATCTTGCACAAGTGACTTAACGTCTGTGGGCCTCTGTTTCCTCATTTATAAAATGGGAATAATTATAATATCTACCTCTTAGGGTTTCTGTGAGAAGTAAATATATATAAATTTCTATAACAATATCTAGAACAAAGTAAGCACTACATGCTACCTGTTATTTACATTGTCTTGCGTTTTTAAAATCTAGCCGTGTTTTCATTTAAAAAATGTTTAAAGATATATCAAGACCATCTTCAAATCTAAATGATATGGGAATCTAAGTTGGTTTGTGCCGGAAATTTCCTAAAGCTTACTATTAGCCATGAAATGATACCTCTCTGAAACAATAAATTTAAATAAATAAAATAAAGCTTTTTCACGATTTTGAAGATTCCCTTTAAACAAATACTACCTCTTCCTTTCCTAATAAATAGATTTGAAAAGGTGAAAATACAAGTTGTAAGCAGGTTTGCTGACTAGCTGCCCAGCTTGGACTACGTGGGTGACTTTGTTGGTAGCGCAGCCTGAAATAAATTGCTAACACTCCAGTTCCTCGTCACCACAAGTGTTTGAAGATGCCCCATGCTTTCTTTTTTTTTTAATATTCTTTTATTTTTTTATTAACATATAACGTATTATTTGTTTCAGGGGTACAGGTCTGTGATTCATCAGTCTTACACAATTCACAGCGCTCACCATAGCACATACCCTCCCCAATGTCCATCACCCAGACACCCCATCCCTCCCACCCCCCCACTACTCCAGCAACCCTCAGTTTGTTTCCTGAGATTAAGAGTCTCCTACGGTTTGTCTTCCTCTCTGGTTTCGTCTTGTTTGCTTAAGATCTGTTCTTGACGATGTTTAATTTTTTTTTTTTATTGCTAAATTTGGGATAGTTTAAGATTAATGAACATTCAAACGCCAGAAGAAAGAGACAGATTTTAGCAGTTGTCTTAGCTCAGGCTCCATAACAAATAGCACAGACTGGGTGGTTTAGCACAGACTTTTTTATCACAGTTTTGGGGGCTAGAAGTTGGAGATCAGGGTGCCAGCATGGTCAGGTTCTGGTGAGCACTCTCTCCTGATTTATATGTCTTACATGTGTCCTCGCAAGCAATCCGGTGTCTCTATCTATAAAGGCACTAATCCCATGACTTCGTCTACCCCTGATTGCCTCCCTAGGGCCCCATCTCCAAATATACATCAAGGATTAGGGGTTAAACATGTGAATTTGGGTTGGTGAGCACAATGATTCAGCCCCCATAGGGCTAAACTGAGCAGAGATTAGGAGTATTTAAATCATGCACAATACTGGCCTCAGGCTGGTAGACATAGCTTAGTCCTTTTATGTCACTATTCTGAGAAAGACCAGCTAATTAGAGGGCTCCATGTAGCGATATTTGATCGTAAAAGAGAACATAGAAATCCTATATTGAAAATCTAGGAACAGATCAGAAAAGCAAAATCATAAAAATGTACTAGGCTTTATATACAGAGACAATTTTGGAAAATACTTCATTTATGTGTACAATAATGTACACTTATGTGTCAATTTTAGAGTTAAAAAATTCAAGTGCTGTCTACATACGCTCTTTGAAAAGTCATAAAGGAATTTAAGGAACTTGCTAAATACTGTTATTCCAGGTCAATTGCAATTTCAAATTACATGAAGTCAAACAAAACCTTTTAAAAAATGAAAAGATTTAAACATTTAAAATGTTAACATTTTAAATATTTTACTTTAGAAAGAACATGAGAAATCATATTGACTGACTATTTATTTAACATGTCTCAGTGATTAAAAACAAATGCATATCAACCTCACATTATGAAAATCATAAGGACTCTAGGATCTTTTTTTTTTTTTTAAGATTTTATTTATTTATTTGAGAGAGAGAGAATGAGAGAGAGCACATGAGAGGGGGGAGGGTCAGAGGGAGAAGCAGACTCCCTGCTGAGCAGGGAGCCCGATGTGGGACTCGATCCACGGACTCCAGGATCATGACCTGAGCCGAAGGCAGTCGCTTAACCAACTGAGCCACCCAGGCGCCCAGGACTCTAGGATCTTGAAGCATCATGTGTATTATGAGTTAGAGCCACGTCACTGTTTATAGGAACACATTTCTCAATCATAATGGCATAATGGAAATAAACGAGAGAATGTAGTCTAATATAGGCAGAGTAATTTTACCCACAACTTTTCCAATAATTCCTCTAATATAAAATATGGAGTTGGGCGCCTGGGTGGCTCAATTGGTTAAGCGACTGCCTTCGGCTCAGGTCATGATCCTGGAGTCCCTGGATCGAGTCCCGCATCGGGCTCCCTGCTTGGCAGAGAGTCTGCTTCTCCCTCCGACCCTCCCCCCTCTCATGTGCTCTCTCTCATTCTCTCTCTCTCAAATAAATAAATAAAATCTTTAAAAAAAATAAAATAAATAAATAAATAAAATAAAATATGGAGTTAACATATAGCCAGAAGCAATGGAGTCAGTGTGGTGTCATACAGTGCTTCCCAAATGTTAAATCATTAGGCCAGTGCCAATCCAGAAAAGAGTCCTCATCAGTATGTGTACAAATAAGAAATGTGAACAATGTATTGAGTTATCATCATAAGGCTAAATATATTCAGTTATAGAAACATATCAATGCAAACTAAAAACTCAATATATTCAGTTTATTCTGAGGTTAAAATTGATAATTTAAAAAAATATCCTGACTTAGTTCTATGAAGGACTCCAAATTACTTTGACATTTTTAAGACCCGTGAAATACAAAATTATGGGAATCCTTGGTATAATAGAAAGTGCAAGTGGTTTGGTGGTCATATAGACTGGATTCAAATCCCAACTCTACTACTTATGATTTGGATGACTTGGGATTAATAATTTAAGTGTTCCGATCCTTAATTTTATCACCCCAAAACGGGTTTGTGAGTGACTACTTTGGAAAGTCCTTTTAAAGATTAGGTGAAATTGTATTTAGAATGCACTTACCATGGGCCTGTCCGCAGTCACTTAATCAACCAAGGCTACTATTGTTGTAGTGTTGGTTGGGTGGGAGTAATAGTAGCAAAGATAGCAGTGTAGTAGTATTAGCAGTCATGGCTTTTTTACTCTTGTTGCGGGGGAAAAAAAGCAAAACTTTTTTGTTGCAAGTCACATGGAGAATTCCAGAAACAAAAATTGAATATAATATTCTTTCTCAATAATGTACTTCTCTTTGTCAGTTAATGCTATGGCCAGTCACTGTTGCACACATGAATGCGTTGTGACTTCTGATTAACTCTTTCCAAATAAGTTCAACTCATATCAGGAGATTAAGCTAACTCATATGTGATTAAGCTAAAACATATGTGATGTCGGTTTCTGCTCTCAGTGCAGTTTTAAACTGTTAAACCCACACCAGCTGCTTTCATAAACCAGCAATTCTAATCATCCAGTATCACTCCTCGAGGCACATTAGATTATAGAAAGAATGCAATAAACCAACACGAATTTTAGATTTTCAGCAGATTTATTTCAATTTCTAATCAAACTCATTCCCAGTGTTTTTCCTGACCACTCTTGGACAAAGAGATTTAAAGTAAAGAAAATTGCATTCAGAGAATGAACAGATGAAGATTTTGTGCCCACAATCCCAAACCATCTCTTTTTGTTTCTAGTTATCTACAACAGAACTCCTCAAAATGATTGCCTCATCATCTCCATAATTTAAATAATTTTTAAAAACCACCTGCCCCTCAGTCCAAAATATAAACAGGACAAAAGATCAAGGACATACCCTACAACTTGCAAAATTATTGAGATTCCTTATGAAGAGAAAAATAATTTGTTTGATTCTGAAGACGGGGACAATACTATACACTATTATAAGACTTCATCCAAAAAGAGTAATAAGACTTAGATAATAGTTACTATGTTGTAAACACTACTTTCCAAGAGTTTAACATACATGATTCATTTAAGGTACACAGAAATTCTGAGAAATGGATGATATTCTTATACCCCATTTTTCAGATAAGAAAACTAAGGCATAGGCGGTTAAATGTCTTGAGATGACCAAAGGTAAAGCCAAGGTTCGAATGCAACAATTTGCTTCCTTGACTGCTCACTCTTAATGCTTATTTTTATAATGGTTTAAAAACTATTAAGATCAAGAATGACATTCAGAGATTATCTTAATATAAAAGATACCTAAGTGATTATAACTCTCATTTTTTTTGTATATTGACTAGACAGTTAAAAAAAATGACAGTGTTATCGGTCCCACCAACAGATGTTAAAAACAAAGCCACTCCTTAATAAAGTAACTTGAGCTTACTTAAAATGTAAACTTTTTAATTTCACTCTCGCTCCTATCTTCACTCTTGTCTTCCCTATCTTTTCAAGAGTCTTCAAGTGTCTGTTTCTAATTTCTTCTATGAATTGTCTTCTTGTGTTTGCTGGTTTGCAATTTCTATTGATGTATTTTTTTCTGAAATAATAGAAAATAATAAAATTTTATTTGACTCTTTTTAGTCTATTTCTTAGTCTTTTCTGTAGTTTGTTCCAATTATCCCCCTCTCCGTGAGTGTGTTTGTTTAATTAGCTTAGATTTACTGGTGCATCTTAGAATGTCTAAATGAATAACCCAGGTCATCATTCCTGAAAAAGTATGATATACTGAAAGAAGAAAATACCCTCTCTTTGCTATTTTCCTTATTCACTCCAACGCCAACCCAATCCTAACCCCATCTCAGGGAATACACTAGCTAGAGCTTCACCTATCTTTTATTTTATTTTATTTTATTTTATTTTATTTTATTTTATTTTATTTTTATTTTAATGTTATGTTAATCACCATACAATACATCATTAGTTTTTTTTTTAATTTCATTGTTGTGTCATTGGTTGTTTTTTTTTTTAATTGAGACATCATTAGTTTTTGATGTGGTGATCCACGATTCATTGTTTTCATGTAACACCCAGTGCTCCATGCAGTACTTGCCCTGCTTCACTTATCTTTTAAGGTACAAATACAGGAAAAAAGAAATAATTTCTGTGTTTGCATTGCCATTTTAGCCTGAATATTTGAGATGTCTGGCTAATACATGCACTTGACTTAGGTAAAAATACTCTGGTTAAATATATACCATATTCAAGGGAAAATTAATCAAGGAAAGTCTTCAATTCAAAAGAAAGGCCACATGAGTATGGATATGTTTAGGTGAGAAAATGCTAAATCATACCTTATGATATAAAGTGACAGTGTGCAAAAGCATTTACTGATTTTCATCTGTTAAATTCATTATCTTACATAATGGTCTTTCCAGGTAAATCAGCAGAGGGACGTAAAATTGCATAAATTTGTTCACCAGGTTGTAAATGTGCCAGAGTAGCTGTTTTTCAGGTATCTGAGCTGGCCCAAAAGCTGAATGCTCACTTGTGTTAGTAAGTAATAAAATACTAGTGTCCGGACCTCACTCTCGTCAGGTGCCAAACTAATTATCTATTACCTGATATTATCCAGAAGTGCTCTTTACATACTTCTGATGCAAGCAGGTAAAATACTTAATCCTTCCTCCAAATACACTAATCCACAATCAGCCTAGATAAAAATAGAACTAATAATGGCCATAATTTTAAAGCAAATTGCACATAAGGTCACAGAGAGAGTCTTGAGGCATTGCTAGTGACCAAGCGGAACGTTGGTACTGTCATTTCTTATACTTGGAAGCAGTCTATGGAAAGAGAAGAGGGAACAAAACAATAAGGTTAATTGATCCAGCAGTATAACTGACAAAAGAAGAAAACGGGTCTTCTTTCTTTGTTATTAAAAAACATAGTTCAAGCTTACATAATTGGGAGTGAGGGAACCAGGAAGAGATTTGAATCATGTGACTTATTACATTGCTTTTTTCAACCCTCATTCCGCTAAATAGCTGCTTCTTTTTATGCTGCACTGAGTACAGCTAAGTTTAAGCCATTATAAAATCACAAATAGTACTTATGCAAAAGGAAGAAATTCTGAAGAGATCCAAATAAGCCTGCCGTTTATTTGCTTACTTATTAATGAAGAAATAGGAGTGTTATCTCTTTCTTTCTTAAGTTTAATAAACTTGCAGGCAAATGTGAATACTGGAAATATACTATAAGTTACACTTAGTAGATTTCAAGGCAGTATCTAGGAGAGGCTTTCTGGTGCTTGGATCTTACTGAACAAGCCTTGAAAAAAATATCAATCAGTTCCTGTATGGATGTGTCATTTAGTCATAATTCCTCAGGGACCATATGAGGTGCTTGTTAGCACATGAATTTTACATATTCCTAAATTGAACATCTTATTTTATTTTAAATACAAAATATTTTGTGTTGTTTCTATTGTACAAGTACCACTTGATTTCTCATTCTTTATTTTTTAATCTCTTTCACATGTATTGATTTAATCCTAAACTCCAAGTAATATTACATAATACTGCAGAACTCTAGGCTTGCAAGTAATCCCTCTAATGATTCAATTGAACTGGAGACTTGAATAATAAAAATAGACTTAAAGGCATTAAGAGATGGAATGAATGATAACTTAAATTTATCACCAGTTTAACCAATTTACTTAGCTAAGTGATGTCTAGGAATGGAAAATGATATTTAAGATGGATTTTCCTTTTGTTTTGTGAGTTTGTGTCATTTTTCAATTAGCAATAATCATGCTCTAGATAAACCTCATTGGCTACAATACTGCCACTGCACAAAACAACGTGTCATTTTTAATGTAGTTTTTATCGATACAAATTTTCTTTTAGAATGACAGTAAGAAAGGAATACATACCATTCAAGTAAATGAGTAAATCCTAGTTAATCATTTTTAAAATAAACTTAAAATATGAGTCTTATTTAAATTTAATTTATTGAATATAGAGGCACTATTGAAGATACATGGTAGGGATTGATTGCAGATGGCTTATGGAAAAAGGAGTCAATAGACAACCTAGAGATGGACCCTCAACTGTATGGTCAACTAATCCTTGACGAAGCAGGAAAGAATGTCCAATAGGAAAAAGACAGTCTCTTCAACAAATGGTGTTGGGAAAATTGGACAGCC
>NW_023270454.1:58220373-58235080 GCF_011800145.1 Mirounga leonina
GGCTGTCCAATTTTCCCAACACCATTTGTTGAAGAGACTGTCTTTTTTCCATTGGACATTCTTTCCTGATTTGTTGAAGATTAGTTGACCATAGAGTTGAGGGTCCATTTCTGGGTTCTCTATTCTGTTCCATTGATCTATGTGTCTGTTTTTGTGCCAGTACCATACTGTCTTGATGATTACAGCTTTGTAATAGAGCTTGAAGTCTGGAATTGTGATGCCACCGGCTTTACTTTTCTTTTTCAACATTCCTCTGGCTATTCAGGGTCTTTTCTGGTTCCATACAAATTTTAGGATTATTTGTTCCATTTCTTTGAAAAAAGTTGATAGTATTTTGATAGGGATTACATTGAATGTATAGATTGCTCTAGGTAGCATTGACATCTCCACAATATTTGTTCTTCCAATCCATGAGCATGGAACGTTTTCCATTTCTTTGTGTCTTCCTCAATTTCTTTCATGAGTATTTTATAGTTTTCTGAGTACAGATCCTTTGCCTCTTTGGTTAGATTTATTCCTAGGTATCTTATGGTTTTGGGTGCAATTGTAAATGGGATCGACTCCTTAATTTCTCTTTCTTCTGTCTTGTTGTTGGTGTATAGGAATGCCACTGACTTCTGTGCATTGATTTTATATCCTGCCACTTTATTGAATTCCTGTATGAGTTCTAGCAGTTTTGGGGTGGAGTCTTTTGGGTTTTCCACATAAAGTATCATATCATCTGCAAAGAGTGAGAGTTTGACTTCTTCCTTGCTGATTTGGATGCCTTTTATTTCTTTTTGTTGTCTGATTGCTGTGGCTAGGACTTCTAGTACTATGTTGAGTAGCAGTGGTGATAGTGGACATCCCTGCCATGTTCCTGACCTTAGGGGGAAAGTTCCCAGTTTTTCCCCATTGAGAATGATGTTCACTGTGGGTTTTTCTTAGAAGGCTTTTATGATATTGAGGTATGTACCCTCTATCCCTATACTCTGAAGAGTTTTGATCAAGAAAGGATGCTATACTTTGTCAAATGCTTTTTCTGCCTCTATTGAGAGGATCCTATGCTCTTGTTCTTTCTTTTATTAATGTATTGGATCACATTGATTGATTTGTGGATGTTGAACCAACTTTGCAGCCCAGGGATAAATCCCATTTGGTCGTGGTGAATAATCCTTTTAATGTACTGTTGGATCCTACTGGCTGGTATTTTGGTGAGAACTTTTGCATCCATGTTCATCAAGGATATTGGTCTGTAACTCTCCTTTTTGATGGGGTCTTTGTCTGGTTTTGGTATCGAGGTAATGGTGGCCTCATAAAACGAGTTTGGAAGTTTTCCTTCCATTTCTATTTTTTGGAACAGTTTCAGAAGAATAGGTATTAATTCTTCTTGAAATGTTTGGTAGAATTCCCCTGGGAAGCCATCTGGCCCTGGGCTTTTGTTTTTTGGGAGATTTTTGATGACTGCTTCAATTTCCTTAGTGGTTATAGTCTGTTCAGGTTTTCTATTTCTTCCTGGTTCAGGTTTGGTAGCTTATACATCTCTAGGAATGCATCCATTTCTTCCAGATTATCTAATTTGCCGGCATACAGTTGCTCATAATATGTTCTTATAATTGTTTGTATTTCTTTGGTGTTGGTTGTGATCTCTCCTCTTTCACTCATGATTTTATTTATTTGGGTCATTTTTCTTTTCTTTGTGATAAGTCTGGCCAGGGGTTTATCAATCTTGTTAATTCTTTCAAAGAACCAGCTCCTAGTTTCGTTGATCTGTTCTACTGTTCTTTTGGTTTCTATTTCATTGATTTCTGCTCTGATCTTTATGATTTCTCTTCTCCTGCTGGGTTTAGGCTTTTTTTGCTATTCTTTCTCCAGGTTCTTAGGTGTAGGGTTAGGTTGTGTATTTGAGACCTTTCTTGTTTCTTGAGAAAGGCTTGTATTGCTATATATTTTCTTTGTAGGACTGCCTTTGCTGCATCCCAAAGATTTTGAACCAGTTGTGTTTTCATTTTCATTTCTTTCCATGAATTTTTTTAAATTCTTCTTTAATTTCCTGGCATACCCATTCATTCTTTAGCAGGATGCTCTTTAGCCTCCATGTATTTGAGTTCTTTCTGACTTTCCTCTTGTGATTGAGTTCTAGTTTCAAAGCATTGTGGTCTGAATATATGCAGGGAATTATCCCAATCTTTTGGTACTGGTTGTGACCTGATTTGTGACCTAGGGTGTGATCCATTCTGGAGAATGTTCCATGGGCACCGGAGAAGAATGTGTATTCTGTTGCTTTGGGGTGGAATGTTTTGAATATATCTGTGAAGTTCATTTGGTCCACTGTGTCATTTAAAGTCTTTATTTTCTTGTTGATCTTTTGCTTAGATGATCTGTCCATTTCAGATCTGTCCATTCTAATATTATTTCATCTTATGATATTACTTATCTCTCGCATTCTGCCCTCATGATCCAGTAGTTGTTTATCTCTCTTTTTTGCAGCTTCTTTATTTTCCATCATTTGGTCTTCTATATCACTAATTCTCTCTTCTGCCTCATTTATCCTAGCAGATAGAGCCTCCATTTTTGATTGCACCTCATTAATAGCCTTTTTGATTTCAACTTGGTTAGATTTTAGTTCTTTTATTTCTCCAGAAAGGGTTTCTCTAATATCTTCCATGCTTTTTTCAAGCCCAGCTAGTATCTTTAAAATCATCATTCTGAACTCTATTTCTGACATCTTACTAATGTCCGTATTGATTAGGTCCCTGGCAGTCACTACTGCCTCTTGTTCTTTTTTTTTTTTTTTTTGAGGTGATTTTTTCCGTTCCAAGCCTCCTACTTTTTACCCTCTTTTCTCACCACTCTACTTAGTCCTGCCTGGACAGATTCATCTTTTCCTCTGTTCTTAAAAAATAACTATATTCTAGTTTCTTCAAGATTCTTCAAGATTCTTCACTTTAAAAACATTCCTTAGGCATACCTTGTTTTATTTGTGCTTTGCTTTATTGTTCTTCCTAGAAGCTGCATTTTTTTAACAAACTGAAGGTTTGTGACAACCCTGTTTGGACTAAGTCTTTTGGCTCCGTTTTCCTACCAATCTGCTCACTTTGTGTCTCTGTGTCACATTTTAGTAATTCTCACAATATTTCAAACTATTTCATGATTACCATATTTGTTATGGTGATCTGTGATCAGTGATCTTTGATGTTACTATTGTAATTGTCTTGGGGCACCATGAACCATGCCCATATAAGATAGCAAACTTAATCAACAACGTTGTGTATGTTCTGATTCCTCCACCATCCAGGTTTTCCCCATCTGTCTCTTTCCTTGGGCATCCCTATTCCCTGAGATACAACAATATTGAAATTAGGCCTATTAATAACCCTACAATGGCCTCTAGGTGCTCCAACAAAAGGAAGAAGTGTATCTCTCTCACTTTAAATCAAAAGCTAGAAAGTATTAACCTTAGTGAACAGGGCATGTTGAAAGCTGAAATAGGTCTAAAGCTAGGCCTCTTGTGCTGGTTAGCCAAGTGGTGAATGCAAAGGAAAAGTTCTTGAGGGAAATTAAAAGTGTTATTCTAGGGAACATATGAATGATAAGAAAGCAAAATATAGCCTTATTGCTAAAATGGAGAAATTTTAGTGGTCTGGGTAGAAGATCAAACCAGCCATAATGTTCCCTTAAACCAATGCCCCAATCTCTTCAGTTCTGTGAAGGCTGAGAGAGGTGAGGAAGCTGCAGAAAAGATTGAAGCTAGCAGAGGTTGGTTCCTGAGTTTTAAGGAAAGAAGCCATCTCCATAACATAAAAGTGCAAGATGAGTCAGCATGTAGAAGCTGCAGCAGGTTATTCAGAATATCTGGCTAAGATTATTAATGAAAGTGGCTACATTGAACAATAGATCTTTCAATTCAGACAAGACAGCCTTCTTTCTATTGAAAGATGCATCTAGGACTTTCATAGCTAGAGAGAAGTCAATGCCTGGCTTCAAAGCTTCAAAGGACAAACAGATTCTTTTGTCAGAGGCTAATGCAGTTGGTGACTTTAGGTTGAAGCCAGTGCTCATTTATCTATCTGAAAAGCCTAGGGCCCTGAAGAATTATGCTAAGTCTACTGTGCCTGTGCTCTATTAGTGGTTTAACAAAGCCTGGATGACAACACATGTGCTTACAGCACAGTTTACTGAATATTTCAAGCCTACTGTTGAGATCTACTTCTTAGGAAAAAAAAAATAGATTCTTTTCAAAATATGACTGCTCATTGACAATGCCCTTGGTCACCTTAGAGCTCTGATGAAGATGGACAACAAGATTCATGTTGTTTTCATGCCTGCTAGCACAACCATTTTGTAGCCCATGAATCAAGGAGTCATTTTGATTTTCAAGTCTTATTGTTTAAGAAATACATTTTGTAATGTGATAGCTGGCATAGATAGTGATTCTTCTGATGGATCTGGGCAAAGTAAAAGGAAAGACTTCTGAAAAGGATTTGTTATTCTAGATATCATTAAGAACATTCATGATTCATGGGAAGAGGTGAATATCAAATCAACATTACAAATACCAAATCAAATATCAACATTACAGAAGTTTGGAAGAAGTTGATTCCAACCCTCCCAGATGACTTTGAGGGGTTCAAGACCTCCATGGAGGAAGTAACAGCAGATGTGGTGGAAATAGCAAGAGAACTGGAATTAGAAGAGGAGCCTGAAGATGGGGCTGGCCTGCTGCAATCTCATGATGAAACTTGAACAGAATAGGAGTTGCTTCCCTTGCTTCTTAGGGATGAGCAAAGAAAATGGAACCTACACCAGGTGAAGGTGGTGTGAAAACTGTGGAAATTTTCAGGATTTAGAATAGTTGATAAAGCAGCAGCAAGGGTTGAGAGGGTTGACTTCAAATTTGAAAAAAGTTCTACTGTGGGTAAAAGGCTATTATTTTTTTTTAAGATTTTATTTATTTATTTGACAGAAAGTGAGAGATAGCTAGAGAGGGAACACAAGCAGGGAGAGTGGGAGAGGGAGAAGCAGGCCTCCCGCTGAGCAGGGAGCCTGATGTGGGGCTCGATCCCAGGACCCCGGGATCATGACCTGAGCCAAAGGCAGACACTTAATGACTGAGCCACCCAGGCACCCCTAAAAGGCTACTATTAAACAAGATCACATTGTATGGAAAATCACTCAAGAAAGGAAGAGTTAATCAATATGGCAAACTTCACTGTTGCCTTATTGTAAGAAATTGCCACAGCCACCCCAGCTTTCAGCCACCACCACCCTCATCAGTCAGGAGCCCTCAACATCAAGGCAAGATCTTCCATCAACAAAAAGATGATGACTCACTGAAAGCTCAGGTGACGGTCAGCATTTTTGTTTTAGCAATAGGTATTTTTTAATTAAGTTATACACATTTTAGACATAATGTCATTGCATGCTTAATGGACTACAGTATAGTGTAAATATAACTTTCATATTCACTAGGAAAGCCAAAAAATTTATTTTACTCACTGTATTGTAATATTTTATTGCAGTAGTCTTGAACAAACCCACAACAAACCCACAGTATCTCCAAGGTATGCCTGTGTGTCTTACTTTATAGTTACTCAAAATCCAAACTGCTCCCAATCTTCATTTTTTTTCCGTTGTGTTCTTATAAATCTCCACTGCCCACCCCTTATTTTACAATACACCCTCACACACACACACACACTTGTTTGCTTCCAGCTTATCATATGCTTCCTAGTTCAGTTAATGGCATCAAATTCCACTCTGTCATGCAGAGTGTAACCTCAGACTCATTTTGGGTTTCTTCCTTGACTTCATTATCTATCCAATTAGTCATCAAGTTCTGAATATTTCACATCATCTGATTGTTTGACTGCTAGTGTCTTAGTTCAAACAGTTGCCATCTTACTATTGCACTAACTTTTTGTTCATTTTCATGGAAATATATTCTCTTTCATTTCAGTCCATCCCCTAGGGCAGCAGTCAGCAAACTTTTCCATAAAGGGCTAGAGTATGTTGGGTTTTGCAGACCATGGTCTCTGTCTCTGCTACTCAGTTCTGCTGATAGAGTACAAGAACTGAGAGACACAAATTATAAATTAATGGGCATGCCTATGTTCCAATAAGACTTTATTTACAAAGACAGATGGCATGCCAGATTTGGCCCATTTGGTGTAGTTTGCAGGCTCCTGCAGTAGGATTTTTTTCTGAAAACTGAATCTGATCATAACTCTTAATATTTTCTGTTAAATTACCTTATCTATAGGAATATTTCCCAACGATAACTTCCCTAGAGTCATATGGGATTATAAACATGCAAAACACAAAATTATCGGTACTATATTAAACATGCAGTCAGCATCATATTCAATGTGAGGCATTCTATCTTTGTGCATATTTTCATGCATTTCTATCTTTGTGGATATTAACTTGCACTTTAGTAGCAAAAATAAAGGCATAAATAAGCAATGAATAATTTGTCATTAGCTATTATTTTATTTAAGTTTTCAAGATTTTATTTATTTATTTTGAGAAAGAGAGCATGAGCAGGGGGAGGGGCAGAGGCGGAGGGAGAGAGAGAATCCTCAAGCAGACTCCTGACTGAGGGCAGAGCCCAACATGGGGCTCAGTCTTATCACCCTGCGATCACGACCTGAGCCAAAATCAAGAGTCAGATGCTTAACAGACTAAGCCACCCAGGCACCCCATAGCTGTTATTTTAATAATGGTTTAAAATTACTTTATTGCAGAATGGTATTTTTTTAATTATCCATTGTATTTTTTATTAATAATTATTCTTAAAATTCTTCACCCACTCAGGTTGAAACATGGTTCACAGAAAGGGCAAAACTCAACCAAGACAAGATCAGGTATTTGTTCAGTTTAAACGCCCAAAATAATCTTTTGAAGTTCATTTTAAGTACAAAAATTGTGAAAGATATGCCTTTCATCTGTAAGAGTCAGATTGTGTTGAGAGGAAAAAATGACATACAGATTTATAATGCTTTGAAATTTGAGTCCTTGCTGATCCTGATGAGATTGCATCTCCCAGGGTTAGCTAATTCCTAGAGATAGCAAGTGACTCCCTTGAGATGTGTCTTTTATGTGCAAACTGACCAATCCTGAGTTCAGACCCAACTACACCTTCTTTATCAAACTCTCACAGGTTGAGTCACTCTGCCTCTGCCCTGACATCACCTCGGGGCCAGGTACCAGGCAACAATCCCTACACCTCAGAGCCTGTTGAAATTATTCAAAAAAGCCAATCCTAAACCTGTTTAGCCTGCTTACCCTGCCTTGCCAGTCACCTCCCATGAAAACCACAATTGAGGCTTTAGCCAGTGTTTTCCCCTTGCTTCTCTGCCTCCTGACTGACTTTTCCCATGTGGCATGCCACACGCCTCCTGTTTCTAGGGATCTGTGAGTATAAAATTTTCCTTCATAGCAATCATTTCTATGTCTCTGTGTCTTACCATTCCTGATTGAAATAAATCCTAGGTACATTTAAGAACAAGATTCCAGATTTCAAACTTTGGGGACCGGAGGATAGAGTTTTTACTCTGTCTCACAAGGTAACAGGTTCCTTTCTCAAGTCCCACCTGAGCCTTTCCAGGCAGTTCTAATGTTTCTCAAAACTACTTCCCAAGCAAAAGGGAAGGAATAAGTACAGTTAATTGGGGAACCCTGTCTGCTTGGATAGTGCTTTGAGTGATTTGGAGCAGTCAACTTGAACCAAATAAAGACACTTGTTCTGTGGTTTTCAAGGCAAAGTAGATTTTCTCTTTCCCAAACATATATATGGGGATTTCCGCCCCTTATTTTTCTTGGGGGCTTGTTTTGGCTCAACAATCTCTCTCATAATTCTCTTTTGCTCATTTGATTAATCTACCTTCATACACACACACACACACACACACACAATTTATGGACATCAAGACGAAAACAAAACAAAATACCCTTGTGTTTGAGTTGGGGGTCCTCTAAAGTGTAGGACTTGGGGCAGAGTCTCTTTTATCTGGGACTCAGGGAAGTATTGAATCTATTAGATACTGAATCTTATGACAAATCTATACCATTTAAGACAATACACTATTGCTAAAATAATGGTACTATACTCAAAACCCAGAAACAGACCTAGGCGTTTATAAAAAAATTGATATTTGACTGAGAAATAATCAAAAATGGATAAGAAAAATTTCAGTAAATGGTCCTGGGACAATTGTTTATTCCCACAGAAGAAGCCACACAGTCCTAGACTAATTTCTACAACTCGGCCAATGTTGAATTTAAATTTCAGAAACAACGATTTTTATTTAGTATAAGTAGGTCCCAAATATTGCATAAAATATACATACACTAAAATAATTCTTTGTTAATCTGTTCCAAATTTAACTGAGTGTCCTGTATTTTATCTTGCACCACTAATTAATGGTCATTATTAAAATGTTTACCACAAACATGGGCTTTTAATTCATATAAAACAGTTACAACTTAATTTAGGAAATCTCAGTCAATAATGTTGTTAAAAATATATGTACAAGGAAACGTTTTAAAATGTAGGAGTTTCAAGCTCTTTATAAATACTAACAGCTCACCAGTAAAGAAAGTGGCAAGGCCAGAAAAGCGATTTCTATTTAGCTATTTCATTATCTTTAGATGCATGATTCCCCCATTCATCAGTTGACTTAATGTACAAGTTAGATTTAGCAGTTTATTCACCTTCATTTTCCTTCCCACATCCCAGTGCACTGAGAGAATGAAGAACTATCCATCCAGTCATAAAGGTGATGATCCAGTGATGCAATGGTGAGTAGATATTTCCCAGCACTCTCCCCATTTATATCCAAGGACACTGTCCCTCAGCTCTCCCCTTCCAGGACCTGTTCTGATCTCCTGGAGGGTGGAAAGCTGCAGTGCATCTGACCAGAAGAGAGCTCCTCAGTGGTTCACACGGGAGTGATTCAGTGGAGCACAACAGCTTTCCAGGAATACATGATAGGTTTTATAATATTTCTAAAAAATCTTCATCTGGCAAGAATAGTACTACCTAATATTTATTTTTCTCTCTAATATCTGTGCCTCTAACCTCTAGTCATGGTTTTATTGAATTCCTTCAGGGTGCGTAACCGTGCACTGGGCTTGGGATACATGAGACCCTCATTCTTAAGGAATACTACTTAGTAGACGAGGAAAACATCATGAACAGAAATATAAATATATAAAAACAAAAGCATAGAGGTCATTTTTCTAACAGCTGAAGAAAAGGGATGGCTAATATCCAAAAAGCTTTAGTGAAGTAGGAGGTTCATGATCTGAGTTTAATGGTTGGGGGGGATCATGTGGCTGACTGAGCAGCAAGAAGAAAGCTGTGGCAGAGACTACTGGCTGTTCTGCAGGATCCAGTGTTCCCCTTTTGCCCTTAGTTTAGAACCCTCAGAGTTTAACTGGGCTATGTGGTCACCTGGAATAAAGACTGCATTTCCCAGACCCCATTGCAGCTAGGTGTGGCCTTGTGATTAAGTTTTTAGCCAATAGAATGTAAATGAAAACCTTGTGGGCCATTTCCTGAAAATGTCCACGGTGGGGGGCGCTGCCTTTCTACAGCCTCTCCTTGATGGCTGGAAAGCTGACAAGGCGGCCACAGGCCTAGCCCTCTGGAAACATGAGGTACAATGCCGAAGGTGGTGGAGCAGCAAGACCCACCGAAGAAGCCTCGGGCTCCAAAACCACGCGGTGCCATACTGCTCACTAAGAGCTTACCCCCCAGATTAATTTCCATAATTGAGAAATGAACATTTCTCCTGTTGAAGCAAGTCCCACGTTGGTGATATTCTACACAATAAAAGAGTAACTACACATAACAAATACCTAACTTAATGGCAAAATCAATTACTTCATAAGAAATCAAAACTATGGATACCAGAATATATTTACAAAAAAGAGTGATCTTGTAACGCTTTTAGAAGCTTGTTATCCCCAAGGGCCATTCAGGCAAGTTTCCAACTGAAGACCAAGGCAATGAGGAAAATATTTGAGACCAACTCTAAATGAGCCTGTCATTGAAGAGATTTATTTTCAAGAAGAGATCACAGGGTCAAAAAAGAAAAATAAGGATCATTTGCATTGAAATAGCTCTAGCCAATTCCTACCAAATTGGGCTGAAAATAAGTGCAAGTTGACTTGCAGTGAAATTAAATATAACTTCTGGCCAATCTCTCTTAACCCTTTAAAGATGGCTGCAATTGATTTGTAGAAGAACCAGCAAAACATCTCACAGTGGTACACCATTTTTTGGAAAATCAGTCTGCAATGAAAACATAACTAACTTAGGGTATTTTAAAAAAACCTAATTTCCTAGAAATTTACTTGGCTCCCCACCCCAATTAACAAAGCACAAAATAAACATACAAGATTGAGCATTACTTAGCAATTTGAAAAAAAAAATCAGTATTTATTTCAAACAGTTAATTTAAAGAAATTTCTATTACCATTATCAAGCTATTAATAGAATCATCCAAATAATTCTATAAGGCACAGAATAGATATTCCTTACTTAATCTTTTTATTCTTTTTGATTTCTTGCTTTTAAAGTTGCATAATTTTACTTGACTGGTATTTTAAACTTCTTAGATGGTATCTTTTTTTTTTTTTTTAAGTTCTACCTTTATCTTTTCACAAAGAATTTTACAGGCAGTTGGAAACTTTATAATTTCTATATTCAGGAAAGGTAGGTATTTCTGTGGCTCACCTTTTGGAGACCTTCCAGGTGAGAGGCCAGTGACAGCTGTTGGGCACCATAGGGCAGACTGGAGTTGATAATGGCCTTCACACTTCCCATGCTTAGTGAGCAACGTGGGCCACACTGACTCCATTATGATCAGGACAGTGGTTACTCTCACTTAGTTCCACAGAAGATGTTGAAAACAGATCCACAAAATAAACCCTGTTGTAGGCATATGATTCAAATATCCCCATCTTCGTATGAAGTCTTGTATTAAAATCTGTTCAGCCTAACATTTTTTTCAAAAGGTGATAAGGCAGAATAATAAACTAGATAGACAGGCAGAGGACCCTAAAGAAGTTTAAATATTTATATATTGTTTATATATCCACTTGCATAACATGAGCCAATATACCACCCCTGCTTTTTTACATTTCAACTCACTCACATCACTCTTGAATAAGGGTCATCAGTGATGGCTTAATCATGAAATCCACCAGAAGTTTATCAGCCTTTGTTTAACATGACCTTTCTGTAACCTCTGACAATGATGAATACTTCCCACTTCCAGAAAAATCTCTGTTGTCTTGGCTTCTGTAGTACTATTTGCTCTTGGTTACCTCTCACCTCTCTGAGCAATCTTCCTAAGTCTACTTGGCTGGCAGTCCCTGAAGTGTTAATGTTCCCTAGGATCTTGATCATGGATTTCCTTGAACAGCACATTCCCGTGGTTCATGTACTAGTCATCCATTAAAGGATCCCAATCCTATAATATTATCAATGTCAGAACACTCCCAAGATTCATTGCTATAATATATGTTATATTCTGGATTTTTTTTTTCACTTGAATACCCCCAAAGAAACCAAATCTCTTCCACGGTAGACTTATTTTCTAAATATCTTCCCTCTCTCACCCCCTCTTCATCCAGCCACAAAATCCTATTTATTCTACAGGCTAATTATCCTTCATATTCATAGTTTTCTCTTAATCTCCGTTCCCACTGACTCTTATTCAGCAGTCAGCTGGACCACTGCAAAAGTCAAAAGAGAAACAACCAAAAACTACCGAAACAGCTTTCTTGCTTTTAATTTCATCCAGTTTTCATTATACAGTAACTCATGTGATTCTACTAAAATATCTAATATAGCCACTTTACTATTCACATTCTTACAATGGCCTTCCTTCACCTATTAGGTCAACATCCGTATCTTTAGCAGAGTAGAGAAGCCCTTCATACTGTGTACACCTTCACTTCTGGGCTCACTGATCACTCTCCACACATTCACCCATGCCTCAGTCTCTTTGAATACTCATGTTCACTACATGTGCTCTGATTTTTCTTACCTCTGCAGCTTTGCTCATGCTGATGTTGTTGACTGGAAAATCCTTCCCTTCTTTTTGTACTTGGAAAAGTTATCTTTTAAGATTCACACAAAAATCCTTTCTCCTGTGGCCTTCTTCTGTGCAGTCTCCTATATCCTCTTTCTTGAGTTCTTCTGCATTTTGTACATGTTTTCATTACAGAAATTTACACAATGGCCTGTAAGCATTTCTTTACATGTACACTTTTCCTTCAGGGGGGAAAGGAACCATGTCTTATTCATTTGTCCATGTCCAACACCAGGCACGGTGCCTGGTGCTCAAAAGATGTTTGTTTTATTAATATTAAGTAGATAAGGCAGTATACAGATGAAAGACATATGGTCTTTGATTTCAAGGAAATACATTAAAAATCTAAAGATTTATCATGAAAAGAAATATATGGATTTGCTTGTATTCCACCAGAGAGTAGAACTGGTAAAACTTACAAAGAAGAAAATTTTTGTTTAATAAAATAATGTACTCTCTAATTCTTGGAGTTATTCAACAAACAAATAGGAAATCCCAAGAGTTAATGAGCTTCCCCTTACTAGATTCAGGCCGAAACAATATGGCCTAATCAAACAGAACGTGAGCTATATTCAGTACTTGTACTGGATGAGGGTTTAGACCTCCATAAGTCTGATGTTCCTCTCTGAGAAAAAAGAGACAGGTTTTGAGTGATTTTGAAGTAATATTTTGAGGAAATAAGATGATTTGATATCTCTGCCTTAATTTTGTATTTAAAATGCTAATTTTAAAATAAGTTCAGTGTTGATAAAGGAGTTCACTGAAATATTGTAATTCCACAATATTCTGGGAATGCATAACTAGAGACATTGTAGTGGAGTTATTTGGGAGGAAAGCAATAAATATTTAACTGATGTGGGTACTTAGGAAAGATGGACATATGAGTCAGATAAATGGAAGGTCAAATAGCACCTTTGTTACCAATAAAGATAAACTTTGTTAACTGATAAGCCACATTCTTCCGCAGGCATAATAAATAACCCCTGCATTAAAAATACCCTCCCCCCCCCAACAAAGATGTAAGTTTCCCGGGCTGCCAGAGAGTGGACAGCAGAGCAGCAGAAATACTAGGGGGACCCAGACAACATGGAGCCAACTCTGCTTTGTTTCTTCTCTATTTGCAATAATCAGCGGAAGGCAGTGAGCGAGCAGGTGGAAAGAAGCTAGAAGTACTTCTTCTACAAATTCTTCTGGAAAGCTAAGAGGAAGTTTCCTCTTCTTTATGAAGAGGAAATGAAGAATAGAACAGTTCTAATATACTGGCAATATGCTTGTCTTTCAGTTGCCTCTTACTCTACCATTGGCTTTACATGTTAGAAAACACAACCTTGCTCAATCCTAAAGACTAACCTCTTTCTTTAGAATGACTTGTTTTCCTATTTACTCATGCACCCATGCATTCAACAAACATTTATTAAATGCCTACCATACTCCTGGTTCTTTTGTGCTAGTGATCAAAGGCGAATAAACCTCTATGTCATTAAAGAGCTCTAGCTGGAGAAATGGCCTTTTAACTGATGATGATGATGCTAAGTGATACACAGGAAAATAGAGGCAGGAATATTATACTGTGAGCCCAAAAGTGAAGGAGAAATTAATTACTGGAAGAAAGGAAAAGGGACAAAGATAATGCAGGCTTTGAAAGATGAAGAGATGCTCACTAGCAGAAACTGGGCAGGAACAAAGATACCTGGAAAAAGAATATCCATGGGCAAAGGTACAGATATTTGCATATGCAGAGCTTCATAAAGTATTAAACTAAAAGGAAAATATGGCACAACATCTGATATGTAAAATAAATATATTTGATATATATATATAATACATAAAGTATTTTCACATTGAACAAGTTTACTGAAGCAAGGAACTTTTGTATAGTTTAATATGGTCACAAGGACCTAGAGGTGAGACATTTTGAACTAGTTAATAATAACCAAATGATTTAGGGATTTATTCATTAACCATTATTAAATACCCTCTGGGTCCCTCATCTTTGGTTGATTTCCAACAGTCATATCTCAGAGGTCTTGGCACTTGATGGCTGAATTTAAGAATTTATGTCTATAATATAAAGACCAAAAATATTTTGCTTCTGGGTCATTAAAATTTTTAAAATAATAAGCCATTCCCTTACAGTCTGTCTATTTGGTAGAATGCCATTCAGGAATGTGTTCCCTATCTGAAGTCATAGGGGAAATAAAGCAGTGCTCTTATTAAGGAAATCCATTTCCTCCAAAAGGATAAAGTATGACAAGAACTGTTTTTCCAACTTAATGTAAATTTCATAACATCAGCAGTGTACCATGCAAACTGCTCAATGGAGAGGCTCTCACACGCTGTAGCCACAGAATATATGGGCTCAGGAGAGACAGAGATTATATTTGTCTCAGTACAGGCACGTCCTCCATACAGCTCTTTAAGATCTACGATGATGAATCTACTTCTATCTCTTGAAGTCTTAGTCTAGTAGATAGTTTCTTTCAGAACAGCTAAAATGATGAGAGTTTCCTTCTTTCTTTCCTTCTCTCTCTTTCTCTTTCTCCCTCTCCCTCTATTTCTTTTTCTTTTTGTTTCTTCTTTCTTTCTTTCTTTCTTTCTTTCTTTCTTTCTTTCTTTCTTTC
>NW_023270454.1:58235090-58366062 GCF_011800145.1 Mirounga leonina
TCTTTCTTTCTTTCTTTCTTTCTTTCTTTCTTTCTTTCTTTCTTTCTCTTTCTTTCTTTCTTTCTCTCTCTCTCTCTCTCTTTCTTTCTTTCTTTCTTTCTTTCTTTCTTTCTTTCTTTCTTTCTTTCTTTCTTTCTTTCTTTCTTTCTTTCTTTCTTTCTTTCTTTCTTTCCTTTCTCTTTCTCTTTCTTTCTCTTTCTCTTCACAATACAGCACCAGTGATTGAAAAGCCTGATCTGCAAATCTAACAATTCGACTTATCTAGGACTATCTCTAAGTACAAGGTCGACATTATCTCAGCCTGCATCCTGTGTAATTATAGTATTTGGCTGGCATTGCTGAACAGGGGCTGAAATCCATCAGGTTCTAGTTAATCTGCCTTGAGTAACCACAGCTGGTTGGCCGGAAGAAAATGATTATGAAATAAAGTTGTTGTGTCTTAATAATAAAGATAACTGATATGCAAGGCAGGATGGCTCTAAGGTTAACCTTTTCCTATATAGGAAGAGTGTTTAAAGTGAAGGAAGAGGAGTTATTTCTGTAAAGTCTTTTTTATTTTGTACTTTGTGTCTCCTTTCTTTTCACCTTATCTAATTTCCCACCAGTCCTGAATTTTCATTACTCTTCAGTGAACCACATATATTAACCCTTTGGATGTTTTCCAAACAGACCAAACTAGA
The DNA here is from genome assembly GCF_011800145.1 of Mirounga leonina. NCBI lineage: Eukaryota > Metazoa > Chordata > Mammalia > Carnivora > Phocidae > Mirounga > Mirounga leonina. The sequence goes on from NW_023270454.1 coordinate 58,235,771, forward strand.
AATTTAATGGGCATGAGATCAGCTTCCTTCTTTTTAATTAGTCTTCAAACTTAATCTTGTCTTGTTTTATTAAGAATCATTTTATCTTGCTAATGCTGAGGCTGTGAGTTATTCACACTGCAGACAGGATGAGGATGAACGTACATGGTGATATTAGATTAGATTCGTATGTCTAATGATATGTGGCATGGTACAAGCTGTATATGCAACACTTAAAACAGGCTTATGGAGTTGGGGAAAACGCCCCATCGCCATCTATACAACACAAACAAGTCAGCACACTTCCAATTCAATAATTTTGACTCCTTCCAACAGTAAAAGATGATCATAAAATTATTTATCCGGCAATTGTGGAAAGGCACAGATGGTGGTACGGCACTTAAGAGCACAGATCCCACAGTCATACCCAGCTCTGCCACCATTAACTGTGTGACCTTGGGCAAATTACCTAACCGCTCTGTGTCTAAGTTTTCTCAAATTTAAAATGGAAATGATAATATTAATAGCTGTTTCAAGTGATTATCATGAAGATTAAATGAGTGAACATATCTAAAGCACTTAGAGTCATGCCTGGCATTTAATAAGCATGGTAAGTGTTCACGGGCGATAATATCGAAACAGCTGAAGAAACAGGACTGGCTGGCTGTAGACCCTGTTGTGTAGTCAGTAACTACAGCTTGCAAGGTCTTAGCTCTAAATTCCTGTGTTTGATACTTGACTTCAGGCTATTAACATTTAACCAGAGGCTCATAAATAAGATGAACTATGGTTAAACCCATCATGTTAATGTGTCTACTTATAAGAAAATAAAATTGCACATAAAAACGGTATGCCGTGAATTTCTTTTGGCAGGGCAGGATGAGAACAAGAGAGGACAAGGGAAGGTAACTTGCTAGAGGCCAATGCATCTGGACATGGTGGCTCTCAGGCTCTTCCTTATTCCACCACTGTCAGGCTCTTACAGCACAGGACCGACAGGACCGTGGATATTCCCCCTGCAAAGGAACTCACTTCAGTTTCTGGGTTTCCAAGTTCACTTCGGCATTCTTGCCGTGGCTACCGCACTGACTCTTCTTTCTTCATAATTACATCTCTAATGTAAATGCATCCAGCAATGATCCTTAATTACATCCTCTTAATTACATAGCTACTGCAGATGCATGTCAACTCCTCTTTGTCCATGTTTAGTCAGCTGGTTAATACTCAACTAAACAAATACATGGACACATAAGAAAATCATCAGTAGGGGCTTTGGGATCAGAAGACAGGCTGAGGAATTTGTATTTTAAATAACTTCTGATAATTTTTTGTGGTCTTATAAACTTGGGGAATTGCTTTGAATCGTGTTACAGCACCTCTTTTTCATTTTTACAAATCTTATCTGAATTTCTAAAAGATAACAAAGGAAAAAGCTTGAGGACAGACTCTGGATGTCCACTGTGTGTGTGTTTATAAGATTTCAAGACATCATACGTACATTTATGTATTCTTGTTGATCTTACAGTATTCCCCTTTATTTTAGCTGAATAGAACATATAAAAGTCAAAACATGTCAAAACACATAGATCCTCTTTAAATTAAAAAAAAAAATGTAAACCATGCATTCGAGAGTCATTTTGATGTATTTTATAATCTAAACTAAATTTCTGCCCAGGTGCTTATTTCTTACCATAGTAAATCTGCACATCTCTTATTAATGCCAAGGAAACTTACTCAAGTTTCCTAATGTAAAGATAATTTAAGAACAAATATATTTCGAAAAAGAACTACCACTGTCGATCAGAAGAAAAACTTTCTTTGTTCAAGTCTGATGCTGGGGCCAGGGCCAGGGGGAGGGGAGCGGTGCGCCTGTATTTTCAGTTGTAGAGAAAAAACTGTTTCCCAGGCATCATCGTTTTAGATGTGGTTTATAATGGAGGATTTTAAGATCTTCTTTTGCTCCCAAAGTGTGTCTCTAGATATAAGAAAGAGACTATATGGAATTAAATCGCTTCAGTAAAATATTAAGAAGTCTATCTCTTTTAAACATATTATGAAAATAGAAGTTTCATAAGATTTCACTTTCTGGGGTTTTTATTTTTTTAAAGCAGTGGTCTTTTTTCTTCTTCTTTAATAATATTCAGTGTTGCTTGTGTTTCTATTCCTATAGTGAGCTTCCTAACATCTGTTTTCCATTTTTCTTTAATTTCCACTCACGACCTTTGGCCTATTCTCTGTGTTTGGAAAAAAACAGGAATTAAAGTTGACATTATCTCTCTGCCTTCTCCAAACTGCATAAATTCACATTCTCAGCCTGCCTTCTATCTAAGTACAGGCTTTCTGACCACAAAAGCAATTTGTCTACCTATTGTTTGGGAGGACATTTCATAATGTTCAAAATAGAAATCGGCAACCCCAGAAACAGGCTCTGGGGTGTTGCCAAGGGCTTCAGAACACCAGAGTATTTGTTCTAGATCTGTGGCCACTGTGGAAAATTGCTCTGGCCCAGTCCACTGTTCTAGAAAACCTCCAAAGCATGACACAATGTGAACTTCTTTTTATAATTATAACACTTAGTCTCTTGCATGAGACTGAAGAATGTGATACTAACACAGTATGAGAATTATATTGTACACATTTAAAAACATTAGGCAAATGAGCAGGTACTCAACGGTAATGCTTAAGAAGCTAAACTATTCACCAAAAGCAATGATGAATTAAGCAAAGAATATTATACTAACACAGACTATACATTGGAGTGTAAAAAGCATGAGCATCATAGAACCCACAGATAACAAATATTCTAAACAGGTGGGTGAATGGGCGAGGGAGTATCCAGGGAATCCCACATTTTTTAATGATGCTGAATGTAGTGCAATACACATTTTTATGCTTCCTTCTTTTAATTGAATTAAAATTTACATACAAAAAAGTACATAGATCTTTCCTATACAACTTGGTGGAGCTTTCCATATGTATATACCTGTGTTCCATGCCCCTTAGGCAGAATATGCCTAAAGAAAATTAAGTTTTCTTGCTCTCCCAGGCTCAGAAATGATTGTGTTAAAATATCCTAATGTCCTCAAGGTCTAATAATGTGACTAGACATCTTTGCCCTTACATTAAAAGATGATTATGCTTGGGGCGCCGGGGTGGCTCAGCCAGTTAAGTTTCTGACTCCTGATTTTGGCTCAGGTCATGATCTCAGGGTCATGAAATAGAGCCCTGCGTTGGGCTACATGTTTGGTGGAGAGTCCGCTTGAGATTCTCTCCCTCTCCCTCTGCCCCTTCCCCAACTTGCGCTCTCTCTCTCTGTGTCTCTCTCTCTCAAATAAATAAATAAATCTTTAAAAAAAATTTTTTTTTAAATGGTTGTGCTTTATCTTATTTTGGTCCTTTTTGTTTCCTGTATATTTTCTGTCTCCTTTTTTGTTTTAACTTAGTTATCTTTAAATGCCTGGGTCTAACACATGGTCAAATAAAAATGTTCAACCAATGTTTACAGTAATGAATTGGATATCTAATGTCCATGCTTGTGGGCACTACATGTGTAGTGAAAGTGAACAGTATTGAGTATTTTTGTCCTAAGAAACAAATACTAGTAATGCTAATGAGTTTTTAGAGATTACAAAATATCTTGCTTATCCAAACTGGGTTAAAGCTTGCCACGTTAATATTTTATGAGTTCGGGCGCCTGGGTGGCTCAGTTGGTTAAGCGACTGCCTTCGGCTCAGGTCATGATCCCGGAGTCCCTGGATCGAGTCCCGCATCGGGCTTCCTGCTCAGCAGGGAGTCTGCTTCTCCCTCTGACCCTCCCCCCTCTCATGTGCCCTCTCTCATTCTCTCTCTCTCAAATAAATAAATAAATAAATAAATCTTTAAAAAAATAATAATAATATTTTATGAGTTCTATTGACTGGAGGGATACTTGTGCTACTGACTGAGAACTTGAGCTACAACAATGCTAGAGGAACCTCACAGAGGCAGCAAGATGATGGGTTGAGAACGGCTACAATCACATTACAAAATGAGACAAATCCTATGAAAGACTATTCAACAAGCAGCCTGCCTCAGCAGTCTAGAGGTTACATACAGACTTCACTTTAGGTGTTTGAAAGCTTCAAAGACATTTAGCTTTACTGTGTTCAGAACTGGCAAAGATTATGCTACACAATCTTGAAGAGTTTCTTCAGTTTTTACAACCCACATGCTCCATTAGGAAGGGTGGGAAGGAATGCAGCACAATTATAAGGAAGGTTTGTCACATAGGGCATGAAGTCCCAAGACTCTAAGCTGCCCGTGTCACCCTCCCCTTCCCCTCAATGCGTGTTGCTCAGTGATTGTTATGGAGACAGAAAAGTGGTGAAGAACCCCTGACCTTTGGTGTCCAATTTGGTGAAGATAATCCTACAGAGGATTTATAAGAAGTCCAAGAAAAGCAGCATTCCCTGAGAAGCAAAAACCACAGATAATTAGATCAATAATTGTTACCCAAAGCTCACTACAGAGAGAGAATTATGCTACTAGCTAAGACAGACGACTTCAGGCAACCGCACGTGCTCCATGCTCCCCCCAACCCTGCCTCACACTGCAAGGCCACTTCACTAGAAACAGAACTAACAAAAATCTCAGCTTTTCTACTCCTTTCGGCATTTGCAACTAGTTTCACAAGTTTTCTTTAAGGAGTGAATTTTCTATTTACCGACATAAAATGCTTTTTATACAGATTGTGCTGCATATTTCATCATCAAGCAGCACACTGCCCTTATAGAAGCAGTCTCTTAGAGGGTAGAATACACAATTTTCTGGGAAGAAAAAAGTGAGCCTAAAACAAAGACAAACCTCATGAATTCTACTTGTATAATTTAGGATCATTTTTTTATTAATTACCTATTTGCACTGTTGCCTGGGTCTCTGGATCTTTTTCCCCAGATGCCCTCTTATGCAGTTCTTTGAACTCACAATTAAAAAAAAATTATTAATGCTTTTCTATCCTTTTAGAACAATAAAAAAGCAACCAAAATGTTTTCCATGAGGTAGAGAAGTATATAAATAAATCAGAAATCTTAACAAAGGCTAGCTATTTCTGTCCACCATCATGTTTGAAAACTAGGAATTTATTTTTGGTTGACTTTATATTTTTTCTCTAGTGTGTCATAAGACTGATGATCAAAGTAATAAAAGAGGATTTTTTTCTTGATACCAGAACCATGAAATATAAAACATAACTCTGGCTAACCATTTGGACAAATTCTTATTTAAACATGATTAAATCCATTTTAGTATTCTGAATATATGACCCTTCACTCTTCCAAGTTTCTTAGTTTCTTTTTGAATATGTCTTATTCTCCACTACAAAGTTTGTGTATCCGGTGTTTATTCCCACTTTCTTTAAAAAAAAAAAATGGTCTTGGCATAGTACAGGCATACTTTCGATGTTTGTTTCCTCCTCTTTCTTAAAATAAAGGTCCCAAAACAATTCCAAAAGAGCCAGTGATCTCTTCATTTTCCCCAGTTCTGACCATTCTCATTGGCGCTCCTCTTGCCTCCACCTCTTGCCCTGCTTCCCCACAGTTGAAAGGCAGGACCCGTGTCTCAATGTAGCCCCATCTTCCAGCAGCATGGCCTCCTGTGCACCTGGACAGTTGAGGTCAAACAGTCCTCAGCACCTAAGTCCTACACAGTGGGGTTTATGGAGACCGGGGCTGCTCTGGGAGCTGCTCAGATAAGCAGAACAGAACCTGGAAATGCAAGGAATTCAAGAAAAAGAAGGGAGAGGGAGGAGGGAGGGGAAAGGAGAAGAGCTGGCAAATAAATTCTTTCAGCTCCTACCTTCCTTCACAATCATTCTAGTACATAACACCCCATATTTCTTCTTCAGAGCCGCCCCATTTCTGTTGTCTTTTCTTGTGAAGCTCTGACCAGCATAGTTATATAACATTTGTATTTACTTTCCCTCCTTCTCTGACTCACATCCATTCTTCTCTCTTTCTCGCTTCCCTCAGAATTTTATTCCTCCAAGAAAACATTAACATGTAAGCTTCACCACAGGCTTTGTTTTCTGGGGAACTAGGGCTTAGACGCCATTTTTACTATATCTGGATATATCTGAATAAGGAAAGAGAGCATTATCCTTCACAGCACCTGGCATCATACAAAATACCCAGCAGATGCTAAATAAATACTTACATTTCTTCTGGAAAATCAGCTAGTTAAAAAAAAAAATTAGAAAGTAATATCTCTAAATATCTAATGGATACTTCAAAACAGAGGTTTGTCCTTTATCATTTATTTTTATAAAAGTCTAAATATTTGCATTAAAGCATTATTTAGCAGGCAATCCCCATAAGATAGATTATATTTAAAAGCTATGTTTGACCTATTTTCAGAGTGAGAGAAATAATATTTGTAGTTTCAAAGCAGAAACATCTATTTTTATCATCTCCATTCTTAACCCTTGGCTGTTTCTAAATTTTCCATGGCACTTCCCCCCAACTAGGAAAATGTTGAACTAGAATTAAATGATTACAAGGCATTTGTGAATCTACATAAGTATCTTTTTATAGAGCTTTTTTTCCAATGGAGGCTGAATCGTCAACATGTGTCCTCGTATATGCCAAAATACAAATTCCTTCACCACATGCTACTTCTCATTCCATGCATGTGACTTACGCTAGTTCTCAAGAAAATAGATATTGACAAAGCTCTTTTTTTTATCCAAATATTTTTACTTAAATAACTCTTTAATCCTGGTTTTTATTTGACTCTTTCAAAGATGGAAACTGAGATTCAGAGGTTGCTCAAGGCCACGCAGCATAGAGTGACAATATTGAAACACAAGGATTTTAAATTCTGGAAGTTGCCTTTTTATCAGGCCAGATAGGAACCCATTTAGATACTTGGTCACTCTTCCAGAAGTAACTGTTGCAGGTGTAGTTCTGACCAATCACCTCTTTTCTCAGCAGACAGTAAATTCCAGCTGTATCTATGGAGTCAAGACACTGTCAGACCCTTGGATTTTAAAGACACCCTAAGACCACTCAACATATGAGAAAGAAACAGGAGTCAAGATTGCAATTGCAATTGCAATTACAATAAACCTCCCAGGAGTTTTCCCATAATGCTAACCAATCACCGTGGACAGATAAAATAGAGGATCCCGCATTATATGTGTATTTCCAGCACAGCTGGTAAATCAAGATAGCACATTATAGAACTAATACTAATAATGCCATACACAAATGCACTAACACCTTGGATGGAAATTCATTTTCACATAACCCCACGCTTGTGTTACATCACTGGTAATTCCAAGGCATTTGTGTTAGTTGAGGATTTCTCCATCAACTCACTCTCTCCATATGCCTAAAAGACTGGGGAGCACACATCAATGGCATGATGACTGGAAATAGGGGAAACAAATCTTATTATAGAAGCCTTAAATGCTAGATGTCAGTTTAATCATTTAAGTTAATTCAGTACAACATCAAGAGTCATTAAAGATAATTTTGGAACAGGAGAAAAATAATCTTGGAACTTCAGTCAGGAAGAGTTTGGTGGTGTGCATATTAGGAAGAGTAGGAGTCAGGAGATGATTTGAGATACTGCTGAATTGGTTTGTCCATACAGCATAGACTAGATGCATGAGACATATGCAAGGGACGGCAGAGTAAAGAAGCTCTGGGACTTGGTTCTTCTGGTTTTCCTCTCTCTACCTAAGGCTCTAAAGCTCCAACTGGCTCCCACCTGTCCCCACATTGTTCTAAACTAAAGTGAGAGGACAGAGCCTCCAAACTGCTGGCGATGGTCCTCAGTCTTCCCAAGGTAAGAACCACATCCGCAGCCCCTTCTGGGGAGTTCTCTGCAATCCAGTTTGAGCAATAGTTGCTCTAGGCAAGATTAAGCATTCTGATTTTTTTTAAGTGAAAGATCTAGCTGTAAATTCTAGACTTTAGAATTCTAAATTTGAGCCTTAACGCTAAGGTTTTCATACTCCAAAAAAAGAAAAAATGTAAACGGTCTGTAATGTAATAGTGATGTAGAGATATTTGCACTAGATTTGGTTCTGGGTGTTGTTTATTTGGAGTGGGGGTGTGCACATATGCACACTGCATCTGGGTGTGCATGGGCTAAAATTCAATCTGTTCCTTCTTCTTTCCCATACCGTTTCTTAATAAAAAGTGCTTCAGTAGCATTTTTAAATAATTTTCAGATTTTATGTATTACCATTATTAAATAAGCTTATTATGACTTTTGGTCATCTTTTGTAATTCTCAGTAGCAATAAAGTCTCCATTACAATAATCCTTCCCCTCCACTGCTTAAATCTTGACTTATTTAATAGATGCTGGCAACATCAAAGTGTAACTAATGGGCCATAAGACAATTTTAACACTTTCATGGGCTAATTACTAAAATGGCTTTTATTTAATTCTCTAAGAACTGATCTCTGAGAAAATAACAACCTGGTGACAACATGAGCTGAAAATTCAGTGTTAAGCCTCATTGTAACAGACTAGCAAGTAGTGGTCTCTTGGCTGATCCTAGTAAATCTGAATCAAATTAATACTTATCCAATTCAATTATTATAACATTTGTTTAAAAACTGCTTTCTTCCTATGAAATGGAATAGTTTAACCGAATTTTTCCAAACCAAAGAAAACAATTTTATTATATTGGCCACTGATCAATTCCTTAGGAAAACCAGTTGGTAGAGACTGACTTTTAGGAAAAAAAAAAAAAAAACTGGCATATTTAATAGTTCCTATATAATTGAAGAGAGCCTAATATGTCACTGACTTCTGTATCAGGATACAAAACCTCGTTGAGATAACTAAGTAGTAACTATGCCTTCTCATTCTTCTCATTCTTCACAAAGACAAATCCTATAGTATTCGTCTTTCTTTGTCTGAGTTATTTCACTTAGCATAATATCCTCTGGATCTACCCATGTTGTTGCAAATGACAAGATCTCATTCTTGCTGAGTAATATTCCATGATATATATATATCACATTTCTCATTCTTGCTGAGTAATATTCCATTATATATATATATATATATCACATTTTCTGTATCCATCCATCTATCAACGAACACTTAGGTTCTTTCCATAACTGATTTCCCGTATCAGGAAAAGCTTCATCTTTCAGATCATCTCCAACCACCATAAACAACTTTAAAATGAAGAAAAGTGAAGACAAACCAAATCACTTACTAGTGATGTTTGTGAAAACACAATCAAAGTAACCTGGTCTCTAATTTTGAATTCAAAATTTTATCAAAAGCCACATTTTTCTAAACTGGTTAAGTAGACAATGACCTCCTTGATCTGCAATTATTTTGAAAACATAAAAATCAGTTGTTTATTTTTTAGTATTTAAAACTTGAAACAAAGCCAAATATAGTTTTTAAATTGCTTTTACTTTTCTTACAATTACCATAGTACACTATCCCTCAAGTGTACATTAGATATATAACAAATTTCTACAGATACAGTTTGTCCTTGTACACAAAGCCCTCCTCACCAATGTATTGGCATAACTAAATAGTTTACTTCACTTTCAGACTGTAAACAGAGAATTTACAAATCCTCACCTGGAAAAACCTGCACACCTATTTGCAGTCTGTTTAGCCTGAAGTGCTAGAAAATTCTCTAAGACAATCACCCCAGGTCCACTGGAAATATGAGACAAAGGTGAGGTTCATCAAGGTAGCAAGCCATTCTTGACTATATTCAACATCAGGGACACAGCTAAATACATTCAACTCCTTCACACCTGTGGAGACTGCATTCTGTGGGATTCTTAATATGTGTTTGCTGCATCATTTGGGAGTATTCAATTCAGCTATAGAAGTCAGGAAAAAATGGAATGGACAAAACTCATAAGAAATGTCAAAGAGTAAGTCAGTAAAGCATATTAAAGATGGATTGAATAAATGGAATATATGGTGTTTGATATAGGTAAAAACAATGAAACAAATGAGTTTTATTTTTAGATAGAAAAGGATAGACAAACCAGAAAACCTTAAATATTCATAAGCTATGTCTCACGCCACCTTAAATTGAGAGCTGTGGTATCTTGGGTGCAATCACCAATTTGTTCCCCAGTTGTGCTCTGCTGGCAGAATGCAAATAAAAGCTAAAGCTGGACGCCAGATCCTGGCCAGCACCCTTGGTCTTGCATGCCTCTGGTAGAAAAGTGTGCATTGGCTTAAGGCAACTTTCACCTGTCCGGCCCCTTCGTTTCACTTCCTGCATTGGTTTCCGATAGCCATAACAAATTGCCACAAACTTACTGGCTTAAAACAACACAAATTTATTATCTTACAGTACCGTAGGTTAGAAGTTTGGCATGAATTTCACTGGAGAAAAATCAAGGTGTCAGCTGGGCTGTATTCTTTTCTGAAGGCTCCAGAGGAAAATCCATTTCCATGCCTGTTCTAGCTTCTGGAGACCACTTGCTTTCCCTAGCTAGTGGTTCCTTTCTTCATCTCTTCAAAGTCAGCCACAAATATTGCATCTTTCTGACCCTAACTTCATCCTCACTTCTGTCCCTGACTGTAGCTAGGAAATGTTCTCCAGTATTTAAGTGCACTTGTGATTGGATTAGGTTCATCTAGATAATCCAGAATAATCTCCCCACCTCAAGTCCCTTAACACAATCACATCAGCAAAATCTCTTTTGCCAAGTAAGACAACATACTGGCAAATTCCAGGGATTAGAGCATGAACATCTTTGGGGTGCTATTCTGGCTACCACACCTGGTTCCCGTAACCACACTACTAGCAGGGAAGGCCAGAGCATGTGAACATGGTATCACCCAGGACTTGGGTGGGATGGGCCTTCCATCTGCTTGCTCCCTATCATAAGCATGTCAATCGCTTCAGTGCCCTTTCCTTTGTTATTGCTGTATATTTGGAATTTATTTAATAAACTTTGTGATTCCAACATCTTCATTTAGTCTGTCTTTGTTTCATGAGCTCTGCAATGATCTGTCTGGGAGCATACCTAGAGGCTACCACTGAATCAAGGTAATTCTCCAAACAACAGGATTTTAGTGTCAGCTGGTCCCCAGAGGAAGTTGCCCGAACGCCACAACCTCAGCTATGTACTATAACCAGGATTAACTGCAAATGAGAAAATAAATTATTGGTCATTTATCCCTCCTAGAATAAAACAAGTCTATTTCTGAAAGAATAAAAGACCAAATCAGTCAAAAAGAAACTTAGAAAGCCGAGGAGGAAGAAGTAGTTATAAACAGGGAAACACTTTAATTCAGTAGAAACTGGAAACCAGAAGCAGCATACTGCTTGGATTGCCAGGAACGATAACTTTAATTTACGCCTGGAGTAGAAACTGAAGTTCAAAGAGGGAGGCACTTTGTGGTAGACAAGAAAGGCCAGCCTCAAAGCAGGAATAGTTTAGAACGAGAAAAGTAATTCTGACTTTTTAGTAGCGCAGGCCAAAAAAACCCCAATTTCGGCATATTCTGGGCCTGAATGATGAGATAAAGTTCTTTGTGTGCCAGGGTTTAGTCTCATTTTTTTAAGCTGGACCCTGTATCTATTTTTGGCACCCATTATCTGCCTATCCACGTTAGTTCAACAAACATTTCCTTGGCTCCTGTTACTTGTAAAGCATTGTGTGCAAGGTTGCTTCAGCCAGGCTTAAATCAACAACTGCCGCATCTAAAGTCTTGCAAGATACGGCTCCTGCCGACCCTTCTACTTCTCACATCAGCCTTTTCCTTCCTCAACCACGGTGTCTCCTACCAGTTGCTCAAACACCCCGAGTTATTTCCACTCTCAAAGTCTTTACTGTTGCTTCTTCCAGAACACTCTTTTCAGATTATTTTCCAGTTCGCCATACCCCAGGCTTGGTATCTGCTCAGATATCACCTCAGAGACATCCTCTCTGGCCACCTCATCTGGCGGACCATCCCCCTCTCGCCCCAGCAGTGCTCTGGGGCATCACTTCTTTCTCAGCGCCTATCATGATTTGCAATTACCCTGTTTGTTTACTGGGAATTTTGAAATCTGTTTCTTTGTTTCTTTTTTTATTAGAGTGCGAACTCCACGAGACTGGGGCTGCTGTGTCACTAGCATGTAGGCCTCCATGTTTAGCACGTTTTAGATAAAATTTGAATGACTAAATGAATGGATAGGTGAACGAGCATAAAGGTGAATTAGATTATGTATTCTGATACCATGGTAGGATTTATAATTCGACTTACTTATGAGATATGTACAAAACTAAAACTTGTTTCTAATAGTCTACATTCGTGGTTCCCAAACTGTGGGCCAAAGCATACCAGGGAACCTCACTTAACACAGAGAGGTGTTACTGGATATTTTAAATGTTTGAGGAAATTCTAGCACTACTCGACATGTATTAGACACCATGAGAACTGTTAGATCAAGGTGTTTCACAGTTTCAATGTTAGATCTCACTATATTTTAAGATGATGGCCTATCTTTGTGAAACTGGGTTATCTGTGGTTGCTGTGATAAAAAGCAGGTAGCATGCAAAAATTAGCAGGGAACGGGAAATGAAGTTGGTAGTATCCAATCTGGTACCAAGATTTGAGAAGCGGTACCGTGCTCACCGGGGAAAGAATTCAGGTTACTAAAATTTAAACTCTCTGGTAGCCACAGGTAAAAAGAAGCAGGTGAAATTCATTTTAATGATATATTTTATGTAACCCAGTATGTCTAAATTATTACCATTTTCACATGTAATCAATATAAAGATATTAAGGTACTATTTTAAATTCTTCGCTGCATCCCAAGTCTTTGATTTAGACCAGCCACATTTCAGGCCCCCCATGGCCACCTGTGGTGCCTTTGGCACTGGTCTGCAGCCATAAAATATTCAAGCAGGAGACCTGTTCCATCACAAAATTCGTATCAGCATTTTCTTTAATCTAAGGAAGAAGAAATTTAGCCAGATCCTATGTCAAGTAACCAGTCACTGAACACAACTTAAAGGGGAAGCTAAGAAGATAAAATACTGTTTGCATTTATTACAAAATAACAGTCCGTCAATGTTTCATACTTATTCATCTGATGTAATGGCATTCTTTTAATGAGATCATTTGCTTAGAGCATTTACACAGTACCTGGCATGAAGTAAATTCTGGATAAGTATTCCGGGTAAATAACGAGTATCATCATTAATACCAAAGAGGACATCCTGGCTTATCAATATCAATGAATGTGATGAAGAAGAAAGAAAGCAGAAGAATACAAAGTACCCATCAATTGTTTTTTAGACTCTTTCTGGTAGACACTGGCCAAACAATTGCATCAGAATCAATTTGTAAATTCAATATAGAAGGTGAGTGGTAAATTAAGCATTTCTAAGTATTGAAAAACCTTTCAAGTTTCTGAGCCTTATTACATTATTCAGTTCTGAGTGTCTCAAGTACAAGTCTAAAATAGATCTTTACTGTTATGATCAAGACTAATCAGCATTTCAACCAGGCACCTTTAGGAGTTTGCAATTATTCATACATCTCTCATGTTTGTTCAGTTTGGGAGAAAAAAAATCTGTGCTAATGTTTTACTTCTACATTCTCTATTAGGAAATCCTTCTGCTCCCCTGTCCGTGTTCCTTCCCACTTAGGCAGGAATGTGGCAAATGTGACCATCCTTAGCCTGGTTTAAAGCAGAGTTAAGCATTCCCTTCAAGCATGAATTAATGCTAACCTTTGTAAGGATGTATTTAACCTCTTAAAAATCCTGCTAGTTTCTGAAATATTCATTGTACTGAAATCAATAAATCACTGAAATCCCCACTGGGAGGGAAACTTCCTGAGGTCTCAAAGGCCAAGCCAGAGTGGAACCAGTAAACATCAGTTTCTCACAGACATGCAATTAGAACATCTGTTTGTGTCTTCTATGCCTATTAAGATGTTTACTCTGTTAATTGTAGGCATAACATGGGTATCCATCCCTATTTTTGTTTTCACTCCCACTATAGGAATTCAATAACAGACTTTTAACCAGGGCCAGCTACCTTGCCAGTCAATTAGCAACTTGTCTTTTTAAAGAGAATATAAGAAATGAACATTGTCAGAAGCAAATAATGAGTGATGAAAGACAACTGTGAGAAAAAAATGTGAAAATTGTAGTACAGACAAATGTATTTCACCAGTGGATATTTAAATGGTTCTGAAGTTTCATGTTTGGGTTGATTATATCACAAAGAGCCACCTCTGGGACCCAGGGATAGATTTTGAACCTTTACGAGCATTTTTAAATGCTAAATTCATTAGCCTTCCCAGCTGTGCTATTAATTTTCCAGGTCAGTTTTTCTGCATGATTGGGTAGTAACCTTCTGCTGTTTCTTCGATCTCAAAGTATTGGGAGAAACAGAGAAAACATATACCAAAAGAAGTTACTGAAAATTATTAATTAACTTTTAATAAATTATCAATATTTTAAAATTATACTAAATATAGCAATCATGAATTTATAAGATAAAGGCATCTGAAAATTTTGAAGTATTGGTGAAATTTAGTTATATAGTTCGCAGACTATGTTCTAATTGTGTCATAACCCTTAGGGGATATTTAGCACACCAAAATTTGGATTTCAGTTGTCTATAATATTGCTTAGATGCATACAATAGTTCAGCAGCATTTAATATAATTTTTACCTTGTATTTACCCAGTAACCTTAACTTGTTCCTATTCACAAAAATGTTTATGTAATAGTAAATAAACATCTCTATAAAATCTTAAAAACATATTTGACATTTAATTTACATAATGTCTCTGTCAAATAATCATTCTAATATTCTAATAAGGAATAAAAATATAACATTAATTTCCTCACCTCCATTAATTATTTCTGATGATTCTGAGGAATGACAATGGCCATGAATAGTAACAATAAAGTAGCAAGCAAGAAGTTGCGGATATTTAGCAACTAACTTGCTCACCGTGTCCCAACACTCTCCCTGACATATACCAGGTGGTAAAGAGTGTATTTCTGGGCCACTCATAAAAGAGGAAATTAAAAAGAACCTAATACTCACATGAAATTGAATTCAAGATGGACTTCACACCCACTATTTAAGTTGCAATCTCTGAACTTCCTCAAAGGTAAGCACAACCAAAGCAAAAACTCATTTGCTGAGCATTCTGCCTACAAAGATATTTTTCAAACATCTGGAAACACTTTTTTGCCTCTCCTCTAAAACCTTAAGAACTACACATTGCTGAAGCTTGAGGAAGAAACTTTATTTCAGTGACTGTGGAACAGATATTCTCCACATTGGAACTATATCTATGTAAGGCTCTTCCAGATCATAGAATGCCTCGGGCTGTTCTTGGCTAGGAGGTGTATTTTAATCAGGTTCGTGGAAATGCTTCTTAGCACACCTACCTTAGCTCTCACCGTCCGTTCTGTCAGCAGCTTCCACATAGCTTACTAGTCACTTTATCTACCCTTGTCACTGAACTCAGGTGGCCTCAGTACCGTCAAGACTCACATTAAGCTTTTGTCCTTATTAATAGACATGTATTCTGTGTCTATGTTACCAGGACGGTAACGTCAGTGGGGACTGGACCCATCCTAGAGTGATTTCTACATTCCCCTGTTGTCCTCATCTCAGTCACAGATGGGGATATACAAACCTCCATTTGTATATATGGGTTTCGTTCATGTTATGGCATTTAGCAATTATAAAAACAGAAAAGGAATACTTACAACCTATGCTTTTAATTCTCGTAATCTTAGACACTATGCCATCCAGCCTCTTCACCATAAAAATTCAACACCTAATTTAAATACCCACTAAGGAGCATTTTTTTTTTGGAACTATGAGCAGAAAAAAAGTGAGATTTTTGTAAACAAGGGATTCCGCAAGAATGTTGTGAAAAAACTTCCACAACAATTCCTGTGGTTTTTCAAAACCTGGCATTTGGACTTTAGGAAAAATAAATGCAGTGTTTATAATAAAGTATATAATTTGGTTTTATGTTAAAAATTAATATGCACATATTTATATGTTTCTGAGATACAAATCAAACTTACTGGAGTAGGTTTTCTTGATGCAAATCTACAAGTAAAGCTACACGCCTCAGAGAACACACCAGACTATACAGCTGTGAAACTGAATTATGCATTATATAGCCAAGTCAATTTATCATGAAAATTGACCAGATTTCCTGCAGGCTAATCCAGTATGGTCTTGATAACTAAAATAAAAGATAAAACATGTCATAATTCGCATTACTGTAACCTAAACTTAACCAAAACTCAGCAATTTTGAAAGCATTAATTTGTGTAATGATCATTACATCAAAGTTGAGTACCAAGGTAATAATTTATTAAATGATTCACAAAATCTCTCAAACTGTCTCTAACATATGTGGGGCTAAGGTCTATGAAATTCACAAAAGTCAACAACAATAAAAAATAGGAATGGGGAGAAGGACATTGTTGTTTATTTTTTAAACCTGTGCTTCTTACAAAACAAGCAGCTAGACCAAATTTCTTTAATCACAGAATAACAAAATGTCAGGATTGAAAGGAAAAAAATCATATCTAGTCAGGGACATAACTAAAAACAACAACAACAACAATGTGGGCTTTGAAGGTTATTGTATAAATCTGATGATTACCCACAAGGAGAAGTTCGAATCAGAATGCAAAATTGTAGGTCAAATTTTCTCTCAATTATTCTCTGTACTTTTTTACTCCCTCTAGAGCATTGCATGCCCCTGGAGTGCACAGCAGCCTGAACATAGTATTTCTGCTGCTTACCTGGTCACATAATTACATTTTCTGTTTATTTTTCAGTCTCCTAAATTACACCATAAGAACCTTAAGGACAAAAATCTGTATATCTTATTCCCTCTCTGTTGCTAACATCTAGTATACAGCTGTTGTTCTATAAATAGTTTTTTTAATATTTTATTTATTTATTTGAGAGAGAGAGAGCAGGGAGGAGGGGCAGAGGGAGAGGGAGAAGTAGGCTCCCTGCTGAGCAGGGAACCCGCCGTGGGACTCTATCCCGGGACCCTGAGATCATGATCTGAGCCGAAGGCAGACCTTAACTGACTGAGTCACCCAGGCTCCCCTAAATTGTTTTTTGAATTATACGAAATCCAACAAGGTAACTTTAAGCACAAGGGAAATCTGTTTCACTTTGTTTCTTGTATTATACATTTACACACCAAGGCAAAATGTGTATATGTGTGTGTGTGTATAAATTATACCTGTATACTTCTGTAATGTATTCATTATATATAATAATATATAACTGCATATATATCATTATATATAAATTATATATGTATATATTAAGCTGCTCTGTCATTAAACTCTCAAGTTTTCGTTCTTAAATAGTGTGGTTCAGAGTGAAGAAATTATTCCAAATTATTGATAAACATTTTAGTATTGAATATGGTCAGACATAAAAGTTCATGATTTAAATTCCAGAGCCAAAATCAAAAAATATTTCCCAGGACTCCTCCCGACTAACTTTGCTTTCTCAGCAACGGTCCTGCAGTATGTGGGGAGGCCCCCAGGCACTCAAGAACTGCTTGGGAAGGAGCTACCGCTATCCTTTTTGCAATGATGGAAAGTCAAGGAACAATGAAAAAAAAAGTAAACAGAATAGAAAGGCAAGCATGTAAGTTCTCCTTCAAAATACAACTGAATTATAGAGTCAAATGAGCCATAGTTTGGATAGAATGTGAGATGGACAATCAGCTCTTGTATTAACCCTCATTCAATTTTGAAGGACATGGAATAGTACGATTAAAGATTACAGATTGGCTAAAGGGAAATCACTGCCTACTTGCCCTGACTGAGTTGCATTTGCTAGGATTCTGGAGAGCAATCTGTCTTCTTACAGTGTGCTGACGCGATGTAAGACGCTGTTTGGTATAACTGACCATGAGTGTCTGCAGGCAAAGTCTTCCAAAGTCACTTCCCTCTGGCCGTCTCAACAGAACTCAGTCAAAAATACTTAACTAAAAAGGATTAATTACACAGGTGATTTCGTATTTTTTCTCAGTGACGTCTTTATCTCAATCCTGTTGCTTTTCTTGATACACTGTACTGTCATTTTTTAAAAGATTTTTATTTATTTATTTGAGAGAGAATGAGAGACAGAGAGCAAGAGAGGGAAGAGGGTCAGAGGAAGAAGCAGACCCCCCGCCGAGCAGGGAGCCCGATGCGGGACTCGATCCCGGGACTCCAGGATCATGACCTGAGCCGAAGGCAGTCGCTTAACCAACTGAGCCACCCAGGCGCCCTACACTGTACTATCATACAACCAAGATGAAGCATACTACTTTACAACCAAAAGGTCTTCCCCTCAGGGTTTCAAAGTACAGCACACTGCCCACTGCCTGTATGGATTAGCTCTCCGAAGTCATCGAACCTAAAGGAAGGCCAGGGCCATTTCCCTTTGGTCAAGAGTACCAGTTCCTCTTCTATATCTAATAGTGTCCTGTGGGAAAATAGAAAACAAGAAAAGGGAAAATACTGGCCATTTCAGTAAATATAATATGTTAGGAAGAATATAAGAGAGAGCATTTTATGCTATGGTAATTTATACTAAGAATAAAATTTAATTGAAAATTACTCTCTCTCTTCCTCCCTAAAACACAAAACTTTCTTTGGTAGCATATATAACCACTTACCACCACCATCCCACAAACATTTTTAATGGATTCAAGTCTTCTGATGGAATACTTTATGACAAGGCCACACACACACATACACACACACACACAGAAAACATGATTTCATGCATACAAAAACTTGCAATTTTTAACAATTTTAAACACTGATTTTTTTTTTTTTTTTTTACTTAAATTCAAGTTAGTTAACATATAGTGTAGTATTGGTTTCAGGAATAGAATTTAACGATTCATCACTTAATTTTACTCAAATAAAAACAGCCACGAGAGGTTTGGTTTATAGTTAAAGAGGTATGCTTATGTAAAAGATAAAACCAATAAAGAAAACCCCCAAGTCTTTAATTACAACCTTTTCGTAACATTGCTGATCATTCTCAAGCTTAGTTTCTGCACCAGAAAGCCACACTAGATGGATAACTTTCTGGCAGGATGAAGAAAGCAGTTTTATTGCTCTTTCTCTGTCTAAATTCTCTGCCCACTACTGAGAGATTTCCTTGGTTGATTCAAGTAGAAACTTTTTTACAGATTCATTTTTATTTTACTTTGTTAGGGAAAGATTAAAACAGATAAAATATGACTAGAGGCACCAAAATATTAATTATTTAAGCTATTACTGTGGCAATCACTTGTTCCAATTTTCTGGAACATTCTTGATTTTAAACTGTCTGTTCTGTAGTTCCATGAAGATAGTCCTGATGTTTTACAATGTATATCAAATTTTGGATTCGGAACAAATGGTCACACAATCTCCCACTTCCTGATAGTGTTAAAAGCTTCTGTATCACATTTCCAAACCAATGAAGGTAACTTTTTCAATGACTGAGTAGTTTGTGTACCTAGGTCCTTATGCCCTTTAAAAAGAGATTTTAAATAGCTTTTAAAGATCACTGTCAGGAGAAAAAAATTCCCCATAGTCGTTTTGCGATCTATCAGAATTTCATCCTGAGAAGATTTGAGTTATCAAGTGGTATTTGCAAGGCATCCCATCAAAGGAAATGCAGTTGTTGCAGAAAGCAGTATGGGTAATTCATGTGGCCGCCCTGGACCTCACAAGGCAGGACTGAATCAAAGCTCCGAGCACCAAACCCACAATTCTTGAGCACAAGGAAAAGCCGATGGATGTCAGAAAGCCTGTCTCACTCCGTAGTCATCCAACGGAGACTGGATGTCTGCTTAAAGTAACCACATGCTTCACTTCCCTAAGGGCCCCCGGGTGCCCTGCCTTAGAGGAACTCGGTGTGTCACTGAGGTGACCTCTGATTAGGAACAGTCAACCATGCAGACCCTGAGAACTGCAGGGAAAATGAGAGGTTGTCATCTAAATGCTTATAATGTAAGGATTACCACAAACACCATCAGAACACCTACTCAGGGAGTCCTTCCTGTGACCTCCAGCAGCCCAGAGAGGACCCACCTGGAAAGTCTCTAGGTGACTAACACCCCAATCCTCAGGTTTAATCCGTGCTAAACTAATCACATTTTTTCCTTAAAAAAATGTGTGTGTGTGTGTGTGTGTGTGTGTGTGAACATATGTCTGTTTCATTCAATGTCCTTCCCCCAGATTCTATTTTATCATAAAATCGCCAAGTCATTCTAAGGGTACTATTTTAAAACCTTTTTCTATTACTGGGCAATAATTCTGACTATTCAATAGAATCAGATACTATATATTACTAAATACTGATGTACAGGAAATCATGGAAAATGCTCCTATCTGGTACACTCTTTAAACTGGCTTATTTAATTTTATTTTGCTTATCTTATTTATATTCGTCTACATGAATCAATGGAATTGTTGTCTGTTACCCTTCAACACAAAAGCAGGAAGAGTAAAAAGAGAGTCTCTCCCTTGCCATCGCATAGATTAGTACACGAAAACCGGATAGAATAAAACAAGGGTATGGTAAAAGCCAGTTAACTTAGAGGTTCATATCTGATCAAACCTTTAACCTCGCTGTTTCCTTTCCTTCACTGAGTATTTATTTTAACTCTGAATTTTAGTCTTTGGCCTTCAGCGCCAGAAATATTCTTACATGTTCAGATAAGACACTTTCATCCAGTTCCAAAAATGTTGAGGGTGAGGGTCAGATCGGAATTCCTGCTTATCCTGAGGCAAACATCTCCAACTGGACAAGCACTTGGAATGAATGTCTTGACTGACATCCCTGCCGCTGAGAGGGGGTTGTTTGCTGTCTTGTTTTTTATCTTCACCATCCCCCTTTTCTGAATTTACATAGCAACGGAGATAATAAATTGTTTCTCGATTCTTCCCATTCCTTCCAGAACTAAGCTGAGGACAGAAGGCCCCCGGTGGATTTTTTCAGCTTGACCCTACCTGTGTTTGGCTTTTGCCCACCGGACCATGTCAGCATTCCAGGACCATGAGAGAATGCCATGTCTGCAACCCAACAGGAAGAGGAGTAAGCCAGGCGTTGACATCACCTGACAGATGTGTTTCTCGAGTGGGAAATTTTATTCAAGCCTTTTTCATGGAAATCATTGACACAGAAAGGAATAAAGAAAAGAGAGGGAGAAAGAAAGTCGGTGCCATGATGGGCATGTTTTGCACCCCATAAAAAAGGAATTAAAATGATGCAAGCTCACCTCCCTCTCTCTACACCGCCCCCCCCCCCCATCCTTTATGTCTGGAAGTAAATGTTTCTGAAATACTATAGCTACCAGCAGAGCAGCAACACATAATAACATGGTCGCGACACATAAACCTGTCAGTCTTCGGGGAAAATAGATGGTTAGGTTGAGGGGGTAAATGGACTAAATCAATTTGAACGCGCATGTTAAGGACTGTGACAGGGCAGAGTTTAGTGCGGCTAGGCTGGAAAACATTTGTCTCTGTCTTCTTGTATTTCCACAGCACTGGGCAGAATCCACCCACAGGCTTCTCACTTGGCTCCAGTCTGCCTCTGTGGCTGATGAATGGCAGCTGGAGGTGTCCAGTAATTTCCTCACCTAATAATAAGCTACAAACCAAAATGGAGGTTCCCCTCGGGCCCACAGTTAACATACCTATACTTATGACCAGGAGGTAGCCAATTACCCTGCCTCTGTGCCCACTACTTAGGAAATACATGCTCGAGCAAGGCTGAGGCCATGCTGTTTACCTGGACCCAGCTTCTGCCGATAACCAGACAGACTGTTCTTGTTACATGATAAATACATAGTCCGTTCATTTGGAGAGGGATACGGTTAGGAAAATCTTCTAGCAGTTCCACAAGATACATTTTTAAATAATTCACTTTTTTTTTTCCCCAAAAAAATGTGGCAGAAAAAAATTCAGGTGATGCACTTGGTCTTAAGCCTTTTGGGAACTTAAATTTTAAATCGCCATTACCAAAATGCCAGGTTGTAATTGCAAAGCCTAAGCCTAAGCAATCAGTCTAATTCCTTGCTTCCTGAGGCAACCAATAAAGCTGTTTGTGTTCGGGCAGCTCTTCTCCTCAGAGGCAATGAGAATCAGTCTGTGCCCCGTGCTATAAAGTGATTATGTGGATTAACTTTGTGATATTAATTACGTGGTTAGCCTCAACATTTGTACTTATAGTAACACAATTAATTTAAGCTAAGAAATAATATATATTATATACCAAGATGAAAACATAGAAGTGTGTGTGCGCACGCACATGTGTGTGTGTGTATCTGTGTGTGTATCTACACAAGCACATTAGTTCCAAGTGGGGGGGAGCAGAAGTATGGGGTAATGGAGACACTACACAGACCTGGATTCAGATTTCATTTCTGCTGCTTAACTGCATAAACTTATGAAATTATTTTAACTCTTCTGAGCTTCTGTTTCCTCACCTAGAAAATGAGAATAATAATATTTATCAGGAATAAAGTATGTGAAGTGTCTAATTCAACATAAAGCACATAGTAGCAATCTATAATTAGTTTCACATGTTAGAGGTGAAATCTAAAATTTTTTTACTAGTGGTAAATACACATAACATAAAATTCACCACCTTAACCATTTTTAAGTGTATAGTTAGGTGGCATTAAGCACATTCACATCATCATGCTTTCCTCTCCACCATGGATCCCAGAACTCTTTTCATCTTGCAAAACTGAAACTCTGTATCCATTAAACAGTAACTCCTCATTCCCGGGTCTGCTGCTCCTGGGAGCCAACATTCTACTTTCTATTGCAAGGTATTTGACTACTTTAAGTACCTCATGTAAGTGGACTCATATAGTATTTTCCCTTTTGTGATTGGCTTATTTCAGTCAACATAATGTCCTCAAGGTTCATCCTTGTTAGCACGTGTCAGGCTTTTCTTCCTTTTCAAGGCTGAGCGATATCCCATTGAATGGATATACCAGATTTGGGTTATCTATCCATCTGTCAGGAAACTGACAGAGAAGACAGGTAGATTATATATGGATGGATGAGAAGACTGGAGGAGAAAATTATAAAGGAATCATGAAAAGGTCAGACAAGCAGAAATAGTAGCAGAATGAACTAAAGATACCAGATCAAAAATTTAAAGTTTTAGAATATGTGTTAGACCTTCATCCCGAGGTCCTAAGACTGGCATAGCCAGGCAAAGGAAGGGCAGATAAGGGACATCTTCAAACTGGTGACAGAATGTGTCACAGAGTCTCATATTTCGTTCTGGGTTCAAACTTAGAACAAGAATTTCCCTAATGAATCAATGGCATGTGATAGCAAGCACCAGCTAATCTTATTATTTTATATGACTTAACGTGTGTCATCATCCATAGTGGCAGTGGTAGGATTTTTTCCAAACTAAACTCAGTTAACTAGATGTAATCCTTTGTAGACGTCATGGAAGAGGAGAACGTATGTATGACATTTTTAATATAAAACTCCTGGGTGGCTGGGTGGCTCAGTGGGTTAAGTGTCTGCCTTCGGCTCAGATCATGATCCCAGGGTCCTGGGATCAAGTCCCACATGGGGTTCCCTGATCAGTGGGGAGTCTGCTCCTCCCTCTCCCTCTGCCCTTCCCCTGGCTTGTGCTCTCTCTCACTCACTCTCTCTCTCTCAAATAAATAAATACAATCTTAAAAAAAAAAAAGAAGAAAAATCTTAAGCCTTCTTAACAAGTCCCTAAGTTTCCAAGAATAGAAGAGACCTTTGGATAATTGGACCTTACTCTGAGCTGGGCCATGCAATGGTACCTCTGCACTGGGGATGACTTGAATGTACTCTTGAGTAAAACACAAGAACTGGTTGGGAGATTTCAATGTATACTGGGATTCAAGTGCCTGCCAATGCAGCTTTGTAATGAGGTCTTAGCTTTCCCTGTAACTCCCATTCCCTGACTGGCCTCATTGGATGATCTTGCCCATGGTCAGTTGCTCTCTACCCACATCATTACTCATCCTCCCTCACCCTTCTCAAATTGAATTCTTGCACCTAATTTGAATTTTATAGGCAAACTATTGCTCCTTTTTTCTATTCACATCCCACGTCTCTCTTTTTTATCTTTATAAACCAACATATTATTTTTAAAGGTATAAGTCCAATACCCCCCCCACACACACACACACGACCATCTTTATCAGAAAACCTGAAAGAATTTTTTTTTTTTCCATTTGGCTGTTTTTAGTGTGAAGTGGAAATTTTATATTGCTGTCAAAGAAATAGGATTAGGAAGCAGCCCCAGTGAAAGAGTGAAAATCCTTAATAGATCTGTGTTAAAAAGAAAAAGATAGAAAAGGAAAAGGTGCATGAATACATAGGCATGACTAAGCTAGGTTGCCTTCCTGAGTAACAGTAATACCAGAAGGGTGTGTGTGCCATAAAATGGGGCCTGCTTTTATGCCCTTCATGGATCAACGGGATATACTTTGTCCTCTGTTCTATTTGGCCTAAAAACGTGCTGTTTATTCAAGCAAAGGAAAAATAGAATGAAACCTACAGAGAAAGATAGCCTCAGAAAATAAAGGCCTACTAAAATGATAGGATTCGGGAAACACATGCAAACCCCTAAACTTCACTGATAGTCAAGTCTGGAAACAACACCCTTGTGAAAACTGGAAAGAAAGTTTGATGACTTGAGCCACTAAAGGGGAGTAAGTTAGATCTTGGTATACAGATCCTCAAAGTGGTGAACCTTGTATAGAGATATCCAGTGGGAATGTTTTCTGTTATCTCTCTGATTATTACCTGGTGATGTTACCATGGCCACAAATGACCGGCTGGCTTCTTCCTCCCCAATTTTCCTCTCATCACGATCTCCAACTACATACAACAGAGCCCTGCCTTTATCAAGGTCTAAGACACGTCTGTCCCATTTTTGTCAGCTCATTTGCATCAACTGCTGCTGGGTTGAGATTTAGTGTTGTAGCTGCATAGTCAGTGATTTAAGGACTGTTTGCTGATTACTTAGTACGTACCAGATAATGAGCTAAGTGCTATGGTGAGTAACATAAATAAACACTTCTAAAATAATAATAAAGGAAAAAGAATAGAACTTAGAGACATTATACAAATTGAACGACATTGATCACAACCAGAAGCAGAGGTAAATGTCCTTTCAGAGTATGCAGATCAAAAAGTCCGAGGGGGTTTCCTTGCCATTGACTAAGAGCATAGAGGTAAAGAAAGAATAGGAGTGATCCAGATTGTGAAGGGAAAGGAGATGTGCCCATGGTGGGACTTTAGTGTGAGAAGGTGGCATTTTGCCAGAAAAGAATAATACGCACAATACCTCATGGCTGAAGGAAGCATGGACATTGAAATAAAGCCAGTGTGGTTGAAGGCCAGGGAGCAATCAAGGAAGTGACTATGTAAGAATTTGAGGCGAGGAAGATGTGTAGCAGGAAGGCAACTCAGAATTGTGTGGAACATGTTAAGGATTTCCCCTGAGCCAGATGGGAAGCCTCTGAAATGTCAGGTAGGGTATTAGGATATATGAAGAACCTGCACAGATGGGGTCACCATGAGCCAGAGTGATGGACAATTGGGATGGTGTGCAACCCTAAAGAAGTTTGCAAAGTGGGTTAGAGATTAAACGAAGGTCCAGAAAAATGACAACTTTAAATAAGAAGACCTGAGTTCAAATCCTATCCTTCCACTTGCTAGCACTTTTTCTTTTTTAAATTTTAGAGACAGAGACAGAGACAGAGTGTGAGTGGGGCCAAGGAGCAGAGAGAGGGGAGGGGGAGGGACAAACAGACTCTGTGCTGAGTGTGAAGCCTGACTCGGGGCTCCATCTCAGGACCCTGAGATAACAACCTGAGCTGAAGTCAAGAGTCGGACAATTAACCAACTGAGCCACCCAGGTGCCCCTTAGCACTTTGACCTTGGGAGAATTCATGCACTTCTCTTAGTTTCAACTTACTCACTTACTCTTAATGAAGTTGTGAGTCACAAATGAGGTCGTCTATCTGATAGCAGTTTACGGACTCCAGTGTTGTAAACGTGTAAGTAACAATGACTGCTGTAAACATTAGAAAAATAGTCGTTATGGCAGTAATATTAAAAACATATATTAGACAGTTTTTGCTGTGATAACACATCCCCCCCCCACACACACACACACATCTCAGAGCTAACAATGACAAGCAGCTCTTTCTCACTCACCTTACAGGTGAAGTATTGGCCGGCTGTGGCTCTGTTGCAGAGGGTGGATCGATGGGGTCTGCCTCATTTATCTTCTCAATCCAGAAGCCAGATTGAAGGAGCAGAGCCCTACTTGTACATGCTTTTCTCACGGTAAGGACCAAAGTGAAAGAACTTCTCAGAGTTGGCATCTTAAACAAGTCACGTGGCCAAGCCTCAAATCAATGGGACAAAAATGCATTATCGTCTTGGGGGTAAGAAGTAAATGAATAAGCAGGAGCAATAGAACAATCTGCCATAAATATTTGTGTGTATGTGTGTTCAAAACTTTCTAAATCTAAGGAGAAAAAAGAGTAGACGTTGTATATTGCAACCATTCTGGTAAAGGCAGATAGTGATGTGGCAAAGACAGATCATCTATGTTAGCTTTTGTGGGGCTTACCACAAAAACTTTTTTAAAGTAAAATATATTTTAACTATTGCATGCATTCCTAAACTGTTTTGTAAACTAAATAATAGGGGAGATTATTTAAATAAATAATTTTATGCCCTATTATAAAGCAAATAAACTTTGAAAATGAAAATAACCATCCCTTATTTATCATTTTAGTAAGTTGAATACAAATCCAAAAGATACATACAGTGTGCTTTGAAAAAAATGTAAGCAAAACCAGGTAGAATGTCATCAGGCCTGCCAACTGCTAGGAAACTTGGTGCCACCAGGGCCACTGGTGTGGCTGCACCAGCTGTTCACTGAGCAAGGGTACCCATCAAGGGGAAAGTAGGAGACAAAATCAGATCCATCCTTTGCTCACCAAGCCATCTTCCCTGGTGCAAGGCCATGTCTCGTCAGAGAAAAGGGCAACATTTTTCACCTTGCACAAATGTGTCATTCAGCCCTAGATGAGGTTTCATAGAGTAATCATCACAATCCTGGGTCTAGCTCATCGTGTCATGTGTAGTGATCATGCCACCGTCAAAAGTTATCTGAACTACAGATTAAACCCCAGACCAATATAATTCCAGAAACTGTATACTCTACTCTCCTTACTGTCGTAACATACGGTAAAAAAAATAAAACTACAAAAAGACTATAGACTCATGTCTTTGCAGTTTTTCTTTTTTAATTAACAAGTGCATCGAAGTCAAATTATAATCTGAAAGATAATAAAGTTAGTTATATGATGTTAATGTTAGTGGGAACAAGTATCTCTTTCCGTAAGTATGGTATTCCCTGAGTGGAAGCATCCCCCTCATGCTCACACTCTTTCTGGTCGATACTGCCAACTTACAACTCCCCTGTGTCCACCAATCCCGCATGATGGACATATCCTCCCTCCAGATAAATTAACATCTCAGCATCTTTCCCTAAGTCATAGAGCAACTAAATGTTTAACTAGCAAACAGGAATCACTGCATTTTGAAGTTCTTGATACAATCCATCACAGATGGAGGGTTTCTTCCCTGGGTCAACTGGGATGATTTTTAGTATCTGAGATTTACTGTAGGCTTTTACTTTTCACATTTATAAGATTTCCTGCATATATGAATTCTCTGGTATCTGTGGATACCTAATGTCTAGGAATTTTATACATTGAATATTTACAGCTGTTGTACGCATGGGGTATTTCTAATGACATCCTGTGCATTACAATTACAAAGTCTCCAGGACCCAGAGGTTTCTGTTTCTTAGTATCTCTCACATAGCTATTTCAAAGGAAATTGCTCAGACACCAGAGCTTCTTTGTACCTTTGTTTCCCTTGGAAAATTCTGTGTACATATTATTCTTCCCTCAAGATTGAGATTCATTTGAGATTTTTTAAAGGGATCTGACTCCTTGTTAACGCCATGATGGACTTTTTCCTTAGAGAACTGTCTGAATGCCTACCACTCCTAGGGACCGTGTACTGGTAAATTTTGTTATTTTAAGTCTTAGACCCTTCCCCTCAAAGTCATACAGGATCTTCTACATCTAGAAGTGTACAAGGTGTTTTCCTATCCCTGATGGTATTTCAAGTCCTGATGGTCTAGATCTCTGGGATGGTCTTCATACATGGTCCCAGATACCTGAGACACATGAACATTCTTCATCTTCCAGAGATGAGATTACCTTCTTATAGTCTCTCCCATAACAGTTTTGTAGTGCTTCTTATTAGAAGTATTTCACTTTCTCTGCTCTTCTCCATTCCCCGACAATGTGGTGTGCTAAACTTTGAGAATTCATATACCGTTAAGATAGGGAATATCCTAAAATAAGAGAAAATCTAAGAGACAGAATGATTGAAGAAAAAGAAATCCTTTTGGATTACTCTTCCACAACTATGGGATCTGATACAGTAGCCACTTTTAGGATTCCTTCTATGTCTTTTTGCAGAAGATTTAATTCCTTAACAGAATCTGTTTAATACATGGATATGCTGTAGTCCTGATAATTAACATCTTCCTCTCTCTTCCTTGGGAAGATACCACTTAAGATATCATTAAGATATTATGAATTAGTGACACATCTATATAATGGGCCTCTTTGGAATAAATTTTCCTTCATAGATGAACAATTCAAAGAGGTAATAAGCTACTCTATTCACTAAAGTTAGATATACATATATATGACACCTATTAAGCTTTAAAATAAGCAATATATATATATATTTAAAATATTGTATTTATTTGCCAGAGAGACTGAGCGCACGGGGAACGGCAGGCAGAGGGAGAAGCAGGTTCCCTGCTCAGCAAGGAGCCTGATGCGGGGCTCGATCCCAGGACCCTGGGATCATGACCTGAGCCGAAGGCAGTCGCTTAACCAACTGAGCCACCCAGGCATCCCCGCAATAACTATATTTTTAAAGCAAAAGAGAACAAGAGAAAGAAGAAAGCAAAACTGGAGGACAAAAAAAGAAAAGGAAGAGAGGCAAATGAAATATACAACTGTACTCACAAAATATTTTTCTCCTTTCCTTAATCACGTGGTATCGAGCCATTCCTTCCCCACGCCTCCTCCTGCTTTTCTTATAAGCTTCCTGGTTATTAAAAGTGACTCCTTAGACCAGCAAAATTATGCTCAGTGGCCCACCTCTGGTACATGGCAAATACCTGATTTAGTGCTATTATATTTATTCCAAAAAGCTCAAAGCAGTTTCAAATTTACCTAAAAGCTATTTCCTAGACCTATAGATGAAAAACATATTTGAGCAACACCGGTTAGTTTTTTAAAATAAGTTGGCCCTTAGTGCTCATTTTTAATAATTTTCACTACAAGAGCCATAAAACTAGCAAATTTAGAACAATCCCACTCAATAAAAGAAAGTTGAATTTAGTACCCCACTGGTACCATCTGAACAACAACAATTTTTAAATTAATAAGTAAATTCCCAAACCACATGTGACTGGGTGCAGTCACTCATTACAAGAGATCCAATTTACCTTTCAAAACTTGGGGAGCCACGTGACTTTACCAGGATGTATTGGAAAGGAGTATTGCAAAAATTTCACTGATTCTTCCTCTAGTCCTTTAAAATTCAGGAGCAAGTTGATTTTCCAGACATTCGTGCAAATGTATATTCCATCTTTTCAATGAAATCCTGATCCTTTTCCCTGATATTAATCACTGCAAACCACCTTTGACAGACACAAAATGTCCATCTCAGGATATTACAGAGGGGCAATTGACTACACCGCAGGTCAAGGTGCTCAAAAGCAGTGGTAATCACACCAGCAAGCTCACAACACCTCTTAGTTGGACTTTTAGGACGAGAGAGCCCCTTTCGGGGAAGACCGTCTCCCTTCCAAAGACTGTTACATGTAAAACTGTTTGAAGGTAAAATTTGGTCTGATTAAACCACAGTGTTGTGTCTGCTGGAGTGTAACCTACCACACTTGGTGACCTTTAAACACAAACACAAGAATGACTTATAAAATCTCCTGCTTTCTTTTGCAACTTAGGCAAATAGGAATTTTTCAAAATATGAATTCATACAGCAAACCCAGCAGCAAAAGTTATTACACTATGTTTAAAAGAAAAAATCATGGATAGAGCTCAATGTACATAACACATGGTCCGACCCCTGGCTAGTTCTTTGATTCCAGCCCACCCCCACCCCCACACACTTCCCATCATCCCATCAGCCACACAGAACCTGCCTCACTTGTAGCCTCAGCAACACTCCAAAATCTCTTTTGTCCTGAAATTCCTGTAAACTGACTTCTCCACCTTAAATCTCACCCCACCCCCCACTTTCAAATTGTATTCCCATATTTCCTTCTTTGACTAATTTCTCCTTGTCCTTCCAAAATATACATAGGCTCCCAAACTGCCAAGAATAGATGTGGCATTAAAACACACACCTTTTTAGCCTCTTTGATGGCACGCTCATATCCTGCTTTATATCACAGGATTTGGCTTAGCCCAGATCTTTATTTGGGTAAATTAACAAATAAATGGGCCTGCCTGCTGGCAAAGAAATTCATTAAACTCCCAAGACCCCTCCTAGGACATTTCATTTCATACTAAATATTCCACACCGAGTATCATATTGACATTCTAGTACTCAAAGTTATTGCACTTTTACCATCTAGATTATGTTTCATTTCCAAATAAGTCTCTAATTTCATGGCTTGTGGCATATTTGATTTGTTGCTTAAGCAAACAGTAATGAAAGTCATCATCTCCCGATCTCATGAAATCGATAAAAGGACGTTAATCGAAATTCTTAGAGAAACTAAACAAAAAACCATGTATAAAAAAATCCTCATATTTTTGTCTTCAATAAGTAGACCCACTTAAGAAAGTATTGATAAATGACCAGTAATATAAAAAATAAAAATATGAGTCATTTTTATTCGGCTTTCCCCTAACAATGATCATTATCAAATTGCAATTTCAATGATACTGTTGCTCTTTTATGTTAGATTCGCTAACAGCAATCATCATCGTATATTTTTTGTTAAAAAGATATTCCCCTGGTTTAAAAACCATACTTGGGAGTAGAACCTAGGAAACTGCGCATCAAATAGTGTATCTTAAAGGTAAGAGAGGCGAGTATCGCTTGTGTCCCACCCAGAGAGAACGACATGCTCCTTTCTTTAAAAACTTGCAACTTACTGAAATGATGAGCCTAGTTTCATGAAGTTGAACCTTTTAAATGAACTTTCTTCACCTTTAAAGTTTTTACACCCCTGAGCGTGTTCTAATTCCTGAACACTGTTCCTCTGTTCTGGGATCATGTGTCTCCCATTCTAAAACACAAGAGAACAAAGTAGAAAAAGAGAAAGAAAAGAGCCTTTCCTCCCTGTCAGGACTCAGGCTTATCTCGGCAGCCTCCTGTTTTTAACCAGATTGCAAAAGGTGTCCGCGATCAGAGGCCCGGAGCCCTGAAGGAACGGGCGGGGAGGGGCGTGGGGGTGGGGGTGGGGGTGGGGGTGGGTTGGTGGCGATCGGCGCGCAGCAGAGTGCTTCCGGCTGATCTGCAAGCAGGAAAGGACTTTTGACATGAAAGACAGCTTAAACAGCACAAGAATAGCAATAAACCGGCTGTAAAATGCGTAACGTTGCCCTTGAACGAATGCAAATTGTTCCAAATAATTTTTCCTTTTTTTCCACAGCCTCTGGATGCCCCGCTGGGGCATTTAAACAGCCACATGCTCAGTGTACAAAAGCTTCTCTAAGTGGGAAAATACAGTGTACTAATGTGCTTAGAATGAGGGAACTGAACACATCCACAGTTCAGAGTTGATGCCTCCTTTGCTTTTTGTTGGAGAATGAGTTCATTAATGGCAGGCTTGTTGTGGATACTAACTAAGCTTCCAGTCAGTAATGTTGAAGGGTAATTTATTGGCTTAGCAATACTCAATTAACTGTTGAAGTGATTGTTAATTTAAAAGGTAAACAGGTTGCTGGGGCTTTACATGGGATTGCTCATGCAACTGGAATGTATATTTACGTAAAGATTAAGAAGTACGGCACTTACTTTTTTAAAATTATTTTCTATTAGACAGATATATATTTTAGAAATGCTATGAATACTATAATGTTTATATATTTTTCCACTCTAAGTCATGAGAATAATACTGTTATATATTTCATATTTGCACAGTTACAAAACACTCTCATATAGAAGGTTCCATTTAATTCACAAAAAAACTCCCCAATATATTATATTCCCCCACATAATCCTTTGAATAAATTTGAATAAAACAAAACATTCTCTCTCAATAAGGATACCTGTCCTAATCAATTATCTTAATTCTATATTTAAACTAAAAATAGTAGATTAACAATAACTCTCTTACTACTTCGCTATTTTCAAAATCATAGTAGCTGATATATTGAGTAGTTTAGAAAACAATATGCTTACAATTAAAAGATATGTTTTAGGCCACAAGAGAAAAATTACCTTCAAATAATTTGGCAATTTACTAATAAAAATTAGTGCAGAAAGATTTATTTAAAAATCAAATAATCAAAAAAGCATTTAAAGTTACTTAGATACATATGTGCTTTACTTGATAAGTAGATATTTTGCTTTAATATTAAATTTAAATATAATATTTATGACTCAAAAAATACAAATTGCATTTAGGTTATAACTAATCAATAGGCTATGAAACTAAACTCTTCTATAAAGACTGTTTTCCAACAGTAAATTATTTCCTTATTTATTAAGTCTATATTTCCACATTTATCTAAAAATAATACAATTACTACAGTTTCTTCTTGTTCTCCCTTAGACTAAACATCTCAACAAAACCAACTATATATATTGTATAACCAAGGAGGCAAGATATCACTCTGCCTAAATATCAAAAATCACTTTCGAAGTTAATGTTTTAAAGTCAACAAGAACAGAAAAGAGAATTTTTCTACAGTCATACTCACTATAAAAACATTTATGTTTAGAAGCATCCCATTGGAGACTTCTCATAGGGTCATTTATTACCTATTTATTTCTAAGTGCTTTTCTGCAAAAATAGTCAAGTTATCAAAACTAATTCATTCTCCAATCATAGAAAAATGGTACTTCTTAAAATCAGTACTTACTCGTGTAATGTCTTACAAATCTATAACACTGATTAATAAGAGTACAGTATGTATTAAAAATCTAATCCCTTTTCCCCCAGAGATTTATTTCATATTATACTCTGTTTTTATTTTTATAATAATAAATATGGACACAATGAGTACACAAAGCCTTACTGTGTTTCATCAGGGAAACAGCTAGACGACTAACACAATTGCTCCGATTTTAAACCATGTTTTACTTAAAACTAATTTTTCATCAGTGTTAGAGGTTAATAACACTGTTATTTCCTCTATTACCTGGATTTAATAAAAGCAGTGAGGCATAACATTCTGTAAAGCCAGGCAATAAGAGGAAATAACACAAATGTTAACCTCTAACATAAATGTAATGGTAATTACTCCAGTCTAGTTTTAAAAATAATGTTTTTGGTAGTCCCCCAAGGGGCAAAAAAAAAAAAAAAAAAAAAAAAGAAAGAAAGATAGAAAAAGAAAAGAAGAAAACTCTCTCCTCAGTCTTCCAGCAACTACCAAGATCCAAGGTCAAAAGCAAATTATGCCATCAGTTTATATGCTTAACACCTTTTGTACACCATATAGAAGCACATTATATTAGAAATAAAACACTGCAATAAAGTAATAACACTGTAATTATAAATTAGCTAAACTGAAATTACATATCGAAAATTTAACAAAAAAAAATGTTGTAATACCGAAAACTGACCCACCTTCTTCTATGTCAAGTGTAAAATCAAGTTACACAATACAGTAGATAAATCTCCAAATTAAATACTTAAAAAAGAAAAACATGCAAAACAGTTTTATCTATATCCCGACAGTACTTTTAAAGGGGCACTTGTGAAATTTCCATTGTTTTGTTTGTTTCTATTCTTTGTAAAAATCCATGGTGGGTATTTTTTTTATAGATACTTCAGTAATTGTTTCTATTTGATAAGCATCCTTTTCTAATGCTTGGCAGGTAAAATTAACTTCAGTTTTATTACTTGTCAACTTTGCCTTCCACGGCACCAAGAAATGTCAGCAGCCTCCTTGGAAACTCCTTGTCTGCAAGTTTAAGATTAATTTCTATTAACTATCGAGCCCCTACAGTGTGTTTCACTGAGAATCAAATTGCAGATTTGATTTTTGCAATTCTGCTAGGCCCTTCAGCATTTTGTAGGTCCACCAAAGTAAAAATGTTCCAAGCTTTCATCTTTCAAACACCACCACTCATTACAAATTTCAACTGTCTATTATTTCCTGTCATCTTTCCACATTCAGTTTACAAAAGCGAAAATGTGCCTCCTGACTGTTGATGACCAGAGTTTGTCAGAATCCTTTCTTCATAATAAATTCCTATCTACATGGATCTTGTCATTCATTTCTTGTATTCTTCAAAGCATGGGCGCCCAAAAATACTTGCTGATTGATATTCATGCATAGTAGAAGGAGAAAGGAAATTCTTTGTTCAGTCTGACATAGCCCAGCCCTACCATATAGTTCTCATCGTGTACCAGAAATCTTATTCCTGATCAGCCCCTTATTAAATAGACTGTGAATGTCAAAGCCTAAACACTGAGTTTATCTTGTCCTCTGACAATTGGCAGGTAGGGTAGGAACAGCAGTGATAAGTAATTCTTTAAAAGAAAATTCTAGTTAGCATGACAAATACAATTATGATGACAGTGTTATCTAAAAAGTACATATCAGCTTTGCTTTGAAGAGCTTGAAATTTTTATCACTCCATAAAACACGGGGAGGAGGGTACTTCAAACGGGTCCACAGGAAGTTTCAGAAAGGGAAATTTAATATTTGACTGATGAGAAGGATCACCAGTGGCCCAGAGCCATGAACAAGGTCACTTAAACAGACAGAAAACCCTCCTCAGGTGTGGTCCCTTTGTTGTGTATTTACACTGGCTTCTGTGTTGAGAGGAGGCCTCCATGATCCTGAAAACTGCCAAAAACTCCTGGCTGAGTGAAGCAATAAACACGGTCTGTAATGATAACCCCTGGCGCACTCCGTGTACACTGAGATCTTCTAAGACCTTTGCTGCACTCTGCAGCAAGGTAGAATAACACTTGAGGTCAATACTTTGGAGGGGTGCAGGGAGCAATGAGAGAAGCACAAATGGCTAGGGGCTCAGGGAAGCAAAGCTGATTGTTTAAAAAGAATGGGCTGCGTTGCCATCCAACTGGAACCACTTACCAGCTGCATTACCAGTTAATTATTTAATCTCTCAAAGTTTCCTCACCCATAAACTTTGGATTAAAACTGTATCTACCTCATAAAGTCAATAAAATAATCTCTGCAAAGCAGTGATCAGGACCCAATAATCACGCTCACGCATTATTCCTGCTCATGCTCACTAAAAACTACCAAGGAAACCAAGATTGCAATATAAAATGCACATAGGAAGTTGCACATTGATCTTTTACTATCCAAACCAAGAATTCAAGAGTAAGTTACTTGATTTAGGAAGATTCAGAAGAGCATGTGCTGACATCAGAAAAATATTGAAGAAAGTCTTGAGAGACAAAAGCCATTCCTGCCCCAGTTCGTGGCTTTTTTATGAATAAAATAGTCCCCACCTCTGTTGGTCCCTCATTTGTTGTAAAACTTAGTGATTTTGAGAAACTTGGGATTTTTCCCAAAATTAACACCCATTTTCTTAATGTCTTACAAGGATATGGTGATGGTTTATGCCACTAAATTACTTAAATTCAGTTAAGTGTTGAATCCAATGTTACAGAAACGTTTTAATTTTTATTACTCAAGCTACAGAAATCAAGAAGCATAGATATTAAGATGTTAAGATATTAAGATGTTACTGAGAAGATGATAGGCAAGAGACAATACCAACCGAGGTGGCCTGTAATCAGGATGTAATTAACTCTGGAAAGTTGTCTAACTAAAACAGTATAGGAGATAATCCTGGAAAAATCAATCATCAATAGACTTTGTGCTATGCATTTCAGGATAAGAGCCTGTCTAACCCTGGGAAACTTTTAGTTCAGAAAGAGTAAAGTCATTCTAAGATTCACTCATTGTTTTAAGCATTTGGCAGCACTCTTAGAAATCTGCTCTAGGACCTCAATCCTAGAGCCGGTTCATATGTCTGAATAGAGTAAGCGGGACTTTGGCAGCCTGAAACGGTCCTGCAGTCAGAGGTCAGTCTTTTTTCAAACCTCTATCTCCCAGGCTGGCTGGCAATCAACTGGAATCCAAAGGAAAGAGACAGGCTAATTAAGGCTACTAATAACAGAAGGTTTTTATATGCTTAGCTTAAAAAGAGGAAGGGACCATTGGAGACTAAAGATAAAGTGGGACATTTCCGTAAGAGTCATCTATAACCAAAGTTGTATTAACTCCAGACAGAAGCTTTGGCAAATACTAATACCTAACTTAAAAAAAAAAAAAAAAAATTAGCAGGGCGCCTGGGTGGCTCAGTCGGTTAAACATCCAACTCTTGGTTTTGGCTCAGGTCATGATCTCAGGGGCCTGGGATGAGCCCCACATCAAGGTTCCGGCTCAGTGAGAGTCTGCTTGACATTCTCTCCCTCTGCCCCCCCCCCCAACCTGTGCACTCTCTCTGGCACGCTCTCTCTCTCTCAAATAAATAAATAAATCTTTTTTAAAAATTTAGCTACTTGAGGGACACCTGGGTGGCTCAGTCGTTAAGCGTCTGCCTTCGGCTCAGGTCATGATCCCAGGGTCCTGGGATCGAGCCCCGCATCGGGCTCCCTGCTCAGCTGGGAGTCTGCTTCTCCCTCTCCCTCTCCCCCTGCTTGTGTTCCCTCTTTCGCTGTGTCTCTTTCTGTCAAATAAATAAGTAAAAATTAAAAAAAAAAAAATTTAGCTACTTGAGCTTAAAATCAATTAATCTTCCTAAAATGCATGAAAATTTTAGTTATATCTAAATATTATTAACAAGCAACCTTTGTTAATCGATAATTTACTAGGAAGAATTAGAGAGGATATTGGCCCAATGGGCTTAGAATTTCAAGTTAAAAGCAAAATGGGTACTTTTAGGAATCCAGAGAAATTGAACTATTTATATTCGTTATGGTTAGGGAAAAGAGATAATATTTTCATTTCCTACTTTTGCTTCATCTGAAAAGTCTAATGCTTAGTAGCAATGCAACTGCCATCCTAAATATATCCATTAAATAAGGCTATCAAAAGTCATTGCCGCCACCGGTAGAGGGTCTTCTAAAATGAAATTTAAAGAATATAGAAAATGAATTTTCTGATAAATATTGCTCATAGAACAATAATAGCTCATCTTCATGTCACTGTCCTAGGATTCCCCATGTCACCCAACCAAAGCAGGTAAGTGCTCCCAGAGCAAAACTCACAGTGACAAAATATCATTATGAGACCTCACATTTGTGTTATTCTTTAACTTTAAAAAACGAAAATAAACGAAATGAAAACGGAAGTTTCCTTATTCATCATTTCTCAGGATGCCCTCAGTAGCACTATGAGGCAAAGAGGATTATCAGTTATTTTACAGAGGAGGGATAGAGAGCTCCACAAACGTGTACAACTTGTTCAAAGCTCCAAAACCTAGTAAGTAGAAATCTCAGGACTAAAACTGACAGTCCTTCAACCTGAAGTCAAAGAAACCTTTCTGTTATCGCCAACCACATGCCATCTTGTTCATAGTCTTAATTTCGCGAGTTAACTGAATTGATTGGGCTTCTTGCCACCATTTCACAGAATCCCTCTATTATTTCAAACAGATGTCTTGCAAACTTGGGTAAAGCAAGATAGAGGAAACCTGAAATTATTCTGCATCTGTCTTTGTTACACGTGATAGCCAAGGAGACAAAAACACCCCAGGCCCTATTTCTGCTACTAGTCGTTGAGTATTGGTATTTTATGTCTTTGATGGCCATATTTGATTTTTTTTAAGAGACAGAAAATAAACAAAAACTCTACGTGCTGTTTCCTCTGTTTGCAAGAACTGTGACCTTTGACTCTTATAAATCTATTCAAAGCCAAAGTCTGGAGATTGGGTGTTTCAGGAATGTTCAAAATATAGCTTGAGATTTATAGAGCTGCAAACTTTTCTTGGCTTTTCTTGGTCCGTTTTCTCTGATAAAACTTAACTGGTAAACAATGCGGCTGCACATCCTCTACAAAACATCCATTAGGTTATCTTGCTTTATACCAAACTGGAGTTTGTTTGCACAAAGAACTAATGAGAGGGGTTACTGAAGGACTCCAGTCTCTACTTTTCTTCCCCTTGGACAAATTGTTTGCAATACCAGCACCAACGGACGCAAATAAAATTGACATTCTAACAAATAATTCACTTTCAGGGAATCTAGCTCCGCTGTTAACATAGAAAAAGAGGTTTTCTTAAAAGTGCTTTCAGAGGCTTGATGTTAGAGCAGTTAAAATTTCTATTAATGAGCTAGATCTCTGAAACATGAATAAGCCCACTTCCTTAAATAGCCTTGCTATTTAAAATGTGATCTTTTAATGAATGCAGTGTATTATAGCTTTCATAACGAATGTATGGTTGGTATTTAAATTAGTTGGAATTAACATATTTTTCAGTCTAAAAGCATTCCAGCTTCAAAATCTAACACTCAAAATATATTTTAAGTATTCCTCATTAGACCAGAACACCGAAGTAGTGCTGCCTACCTGCCTACACAGTATAGATAATAGCCAGGCTAACCTTTCTTGCTGAAATTGTGACTCCTCAAAATAGAGAGAGGATCTCTTACTCCCACCTTTGGGCAGTCATCCTAAAACCTCTCTAGAGAGACCACTGCTGAGACATAACCAAAGTGGAAAGATTTCTGATGTCCCACTTCACCAGGGCAGCAGTTTCTAGTGTGGAGTTTTTGCATTCCAGAGGATGCACAAGATGGTTCTTTTATATTAATTTTTAATTTAAAAAATAAGAAAGCAACTGAATCTACAATATTTAATATCCAGATTGAAACTGGTTGCATCATTCTGATTATAGGTCAGAGGGGCTTAGGGATTATATTATAGTAAATTTCAGGATTGCATTACATTGGGTAGAAAAATATTTACAATAATTTGTACTGAAATGAGGAGTTGACATGAAAATGCTAAGTACCATAAAGAGAGACTGGCTTTCTCATAGAAAATTCCTCAGAAAAGCTGGAGAATTTGAAGATGAGTTACACGTTTTTCTCTCAGAAAAAAACAACTGTTTCAAATTTCTGAACTTTTCTATGATTAAAAATGCCTGCTTAGCAGTATTTAAACACACACACACACACCCTTAATATGTCCCAGTGTAAAAGAGGCATTTTTAATAAGAAGTGAGAAAATGATTGGTTTGGAAAATAATTCCTGCTATCAAGACAGAATTTTGAAAACAGATGTTTGGCAATGTTTTCATCATTATGCAACGTTGTTACTGAAAACAATTTAACTGTGTCAATTATAAAACACCCATCTGCATACTTCGAAAATTAAATGTTATATATTTTGTAGAAATCTATAATATTTGTTATTTTGTGTTAATGCTTTATTTAAAATTTTTGTATCTATGCTTATAAAAGAGATTGGCCCATATGGCACTCCTCTCTCTCTCTCTCTCTCTCTCTCTCTCTCTCTCTCTCTCCCTTTCTGCCTTTGGTGAGTTGGGACTCTTCCCTATTCCTCAATTTTTGAAAGTGTGCCACCAAATAAGTGTTATCTATCCTTTGAAGATTTAGGAAAACCTGTACTTAAAAATAGTGCGGTTTTTGTGCCAATTTTGTGGGTAGGTTCTTGACTGTCGATTAAGTGACTATAATAGCCTTAGATTAATTAGGTTTTTAAATTTTCCTCAAAGTAATTTTGATAATATATAGTTTTCTAGAAAATCAGCCAGTTCAGTGTATTGGTATAAAAGTTCCTTGGGGCGCCTGGGTGGCTCAGTCGGTTAAGCATCTGCCTTTGGCTCAGGTCAGGATCCTGGCATCCAGGGATCGAGCCCCACATCAGGCTCCATGCTCAAAGGGGAGCCTGCTTCTCCCTCTCCCTCTGCCTGCCTGTCTGCCTACTTGTGATCTCTCTCTTTCTCTCTCTCTCTGTCAAATAAATAAATAAAATCTTTAAAAAAAATTTAATAAAAGAAAAGTTCCTTATAGAACTTACCACTCATTTGTAATATTTCTATTCTACATGTAGTCACATTCCTTTTTTTCATAATATTCTTATTGCCCTTTTAAAATCAGTTTTTTCAGAGAAACTTCTTTCTAAAGAAACAGATTTTAGGTCTGTGTTTCTTAGTTTTAGACTTAATTAATTTTTGTTCAATCTTCATTTTCTGAGTTCACTTTGCTGAGTTTACTGTGCTAGAAAGTTTCTCTAACTTTCTCTGAGTTTGTGGTGAACTCACAGAACATGAATTTTTACTCTATCTTCTACACTACTATATGAATTGCAGAAAAAAACACCCTACAAACCACTTCAACTGCCTTCCACCAGTTTTGATATGTAGTGTCTCATTGCTGTTAAGTTCTGATTTTGATTTTTAGGTCTTCCATTGTCATGGTTAAAAGCACGGAGCTGGAGGTCAAATTGTCTGGGCTTTCAATCTTAGCTCCATCCTTCATCAGATCTGTGCTTGAGTTTCCTCATCACCAAAACAATAAGAATAGCAGTGGAACCTGCCTCTAAGGTTTTATAAAATATATATACCACACATGGTACAATAAACCATCCATGCTAAGCATTCCACTGGGATTGGCTTCCACCATCATGATCATCTAAACATCATCATTAATAAATCCATGAAACTATGTTGGAGAGTGTCACTTTAAAATTCAAAATATATGGATTATATTTATATATTCAAAAAATATACATATTTTTAAGTTTTTATTTATTTATTTGACAGAGAGAGACACAGCAAGAGAGGGAACACAAGCAGGGGGAGTGGCAGTGGGAGAGGGAAAAGCAGGCTCCCCGCTGAGCAGGAAGCCCAATGCGGGGCTCAATCCCAGGACCCTGGGATCATGACCTGAGCCGAAGGCAGACGCTTAACGACTAAGCCACCCAGGCACCCCTCAAAATATATAGTAATGTAACTTTATTGCCCATGATAGGACAATATCAGCTTCATTCATTGATATTTGTTGTGATGGTCAATTTTTGTAGAATTTCATGAGTGTTTGAAAAAGAATTTCTTTATTCTGTAATTGGTGGGTGAAGGATTTTGCATAATACACACGTTAGACAAAATGTGTTAATTGTGTTATTTAATTTGTATATGTAATACAATCTATATGCTTGATACCAATACTTCACAGAATTGTATTAAAATATTCTATGTGGATTTGTTAATTTCTTCTTGAAATTATTTCCATTTGTCCTTACGTGTTTGAGGATATATTGTTGATTGCACACAGGTTCAAACTGCCACATATTCTTGGGAAATAGTAGATTTATTACTATAAATGCTCCTCTTTATCTTTAGTAAAGGATTGTTGGCTTCAAGTCTATTTGGTGTGATAGTTATATTGTATTTGTCTAATATATTTTTCCATTTGTTTATGTTCAACATTTCTGTGTCATTGCTTTGCTCTGTTT
Source organism: Mirounga leonina (assembly GCF_011800145.1). Taxonomy (NCBI): domain Eukaryota; kingdom Metazoa; phylum Chordata; class Mammalia; order Carnivora; family Phocidae; genus Mirounga; species Mirounga leonina. The sequence goes on from NW_023270454.1 coordinate 58,277,541, forward strand.
CTCACAAATAAGTGCACAAATTTTTAAAAATAAACAATAAAAATCCCTTTGCTTTAACTAGTCCTATGTTTAATCAGTTTGCATCTACTTAGATATTTTGTATATTTGGATTCCTTTCTACCACTTTGTGTTGCATCATTTTCCTGACATCTAATGAACTGATTGAATTATCTTTATTCTCTCTTTCCAGTATTGGAAGTTCTTTCATTAGAGACCCTTATGGTTTATTTTGTTTTTAAATTCTAGACACATAAATTTAATTATTTGCTTGACCATTCACATGGAAATATGTGGTAAGTGAATGGAGACAAGGGTCATAAACTTAAGAGATAGGTAAATACTTTAAACCAGCACTTTTTATTTAAACCAGTTTAGGTTTGGACATTCACCAGATTGGACCATTTTTTTAGCATTTAAAATAAAAAATTGTGCCAAAAAAATGATTTATTAAAACTGGTTTCCAGAAATTGTCCATGTAATTTTTTAAAACATAATTCAAGTTTTTCTTTCACATTTTTTTAAATCTCAAGTTTTCTTTGGCAAATTTATCTAAAATATTGCATTTTTCACTTTGGAGCTTACTCTTTATATTTATGTAACAAAGTACCCTGGATTGATGTTCATAAAAATACCTTTCTCTAAACCTTAGTGGTTTATACCTTTTTTTTAACATGTATAAATATCTTTTAATTAAGTTGTCATTCTAAAAGATGTTTTTGAGAAAAATTTGTGAATTATACATCTATAAATTCTGATGCTTTTCTCTCTCTCCCCTTTGTACCATCTGGATGCAAAATTTATGAAGTACGAAGAAAAACAAGGGCATTCAGTAGAAAGACTTTGAGTCCTGACACAGTGTAGAAGACCCTGGTCCCTGAAACTACCTAGGACTACCTCATCAACTTTTACGTGAGCAAGAGGAAAACTTTGTATTGTGTTAAGCCATTAAAATTGTGAAGACTATTTGTTACAGCAGCTGCCATGATCTTAGTGATACAATTCCATATTTCTTTTTTAATTCACTGACAATTTGTCTTTTAACTTGATGTATATAAACAGAGTGATTATTAAACACAGTTGAATTAATATCTACCATGTTCAACTGTCCTAAATATTATATTTGTTCTCTGTTACATCTTATTTCTCTCGTTTTCTACCTTCTCTACTTTCAAGTGAGCATTTTATACGATTCCATTTTATGTCTTCTCTTACCATATCAATTATATTTCATATTTTTAGTGTTGACTTGGAATTTCAAATATGCATTTTTAACCAATCTAAGTCCACCTTCAAATAATTACAATGCTTCATATGTACATAATGCAGGTATCTTACTATAGAGTATTTCTTACTCCTCTCTCCTATCCCTTTTTCACTTATTCATTTATTTAACTTATCCATGTGCTATAATAACCCAATATATTGTAACTAATATTGCTTTCAACAGTTATCTTAAAAATGAAAAAAAAAAAAAAAAGACTTCATTTTACCTTGATTTATTACTTCTCCAACACACTTCCTTTCTTCATGTGGGTCTGAGTGTCTGACCTATGTCATTTTTCTTCTCCCTGAAATACTTCTTTTAATATTTCTTTCAGGGCATGTTTGCCAGTGATAAAGTCCCTCAAACTTCTGTTTGTCTGAGAAAGTGTTCGTTTCTTCTTTACTTTTGAAGAATAATTTGACTGGACATAGAATTATATGTTGGTGTTTTTTCCTTTCAAAACTTTCAATATTTCCCTCCACTTTCTTCTTCTTCTTTTTTTTTAAAGATTTTATTTATTTATCTGTCGGAGAGAGAGCACACACAAGCAGGGGGAGTGGCAGGCAGAGGGAGAAGCAGGTTCCCAGCTGAGCAAGGAGCCCAATGTGGGACTTGATCCCAGGACCCTGGGATCATGACCTGAGCCGAAGGCAGAGGCTTAGCCGACGGATCTACCCAGGCATCCCCTCCGTTCTCTTCTTATTTGCATGGTTTCTGATCAGAAGACCACTATAATTCTTATCCTGTTCATTTATAAGTAAGGTGTATTTTTTTCTTTGCCTTTTTTCAAGATTTTCTCTTTGTCTTTGATTTTCTGCAGCTTGAATATGATATAGTTAGGTGTGGTTCTTGGTTGTTGTTGTTGTTTAGAGGTTGTAATTTCTCTTTCTTGATGTTTTCTGAGCGTCCTAGATCTGTGGTTTAGTGTCTGTGATTAATTTGGGAAAGTTCTCAACCGTTTCCACTTCATGTATTTCTTCTGCTCTGTTTCCACTTTCTTCCCCTTCTGGTGTTTCAATCTTGTATATATTACTTTTTTTCTTTGCAGTTGTCTCACTTCTCAGATATTTCAGATATTCTGTTTTTTTTATTCTTTTTTTTCCCCTTTAGCTTTCAATTCAGTAAATTTCTATTGACCTATCTTTAATCTCACTAGCTCTATCCTTAGACATGCCCAATCTATTGATGAGCACATCAAAGACACTCTTCATTTCTGTCTTCCATTTCTAGCATTTCCTTTTGTTTCTTATAGCTTCCATCTCTCTGCTTACAGTACTCATCTGTTTTTACATGTTATCTACTTTTTTTCTTTAAGGTCTTTAACTTATTAATCATATTTATTTTAAATTCTGATAATTCCAATATCTATGCCATATCCAAGTTTCTGATTCTGATTCTTGCTTTAACTCTTCAGACTATGTTTTCTTGCTTTTTGGCATGCTTTGTAATTTGTTTGTTTGTTTCAAGTTTTTATTTAAATTCTAGTTAGTTAACATAGAGTGTAATACTGGTTTCAGGAGTAGAATTTAGTGATCCATCACTCACATATAACACCCAGTGCTCATCACAACAAGTATCCACCTTAATGCCCATCACCTATTTAGCTTTGTAATTATTTTATTTTATTTTTTTAATTTTTATTTATTTATTTGAGAGAGAGAGATGAGAGAGAGAGAGCATGAGAGAGGGGAGGGTCAGAGGGAGAAGCAGACTCCCCATGGAGCAGGAAACCCAATGTGGGACTCTATCCCAGGACTCCAGGATCATGACCTGAGCTGAAGGTAGTCGCTTAACCAATGGAGCCACCCAGGCACCCCTATAATTGTTTTAAAAGCCAGATATGTTGTACTAGTATTTGCTATAAATGTAGGGGCCCCGGTATTCAATTTTCTCTAGTCCTCCTGTTTTTATCTTACCTGGTGACTCTGGGCTTCCCTAAGCACTCTTCTTCAGAGATAGTCTTCATTTTATAGCTCTTTCCATTCTAATCCACTATCATTACATTGGAACCTTGATGGGGTGGTGAGAAAGTATGGGAAGGGTGGAAGCATTCTGTAATCTTATGATTACATCTCAGTTTTTTGTAAGCCTGGGTCCCTGCCTGGGCTGTGACCTTCACAATTGCTTCTCCAAGGTATAACTTTTTTCTCCCTTAGCTGATACCAGAAGGCTAGCTGGAGTGAGAATGCCCTTCCTTCAGTTGGGGTGAGGTTCTGGTAGTCTTTTGTCCTCAAGCATGTGTCTTTGTTATGTAGAGTTCTCTGGGAATATTTCGCAATGATTACTCTTTGCCTGTCAATGCCAAAGCCACAAAAGGAACTTTCTTGGATCTTCACTTCGAGAATCCGGTAGGATTCCTGGATTTAAAGCTCAAGGTGACCCCATAAAACTGAAACCTCCACAAGTTTCCCACTCTCCTACTATTTCATACTCAACCTGCAGCATTTCCTCAAAATTGCCATTTAACTATCCATACCAGATTATGGCACCAGCAGCTTCAGGTAAGTGGATCTCAGTTGTGACTCTGGATTTGCCCACCTCACCAAAATTTGTGATGGGAGTTTGACCTGCAAACTTTGTTCTCTGCTGGATCCAAGAAAAGTCATCAATCTTAAGTGTGTTTAGCTTCCTTGCTGTAAGAACAGGAGTGACAACTTCCAAGCTCTTTATATGTTGGAATGAAAGTCAGAGGTCCTATTTTTAATTTCTATTCAATTGATAATTCTTTCCATCCCAGGAACCAACTACTTTTATCCATTACCTGTGTGCCAGCCTCACATGTTTTTAATGTGCCAGAGAGTAAAAATACATACAAGTCCTTTTCTCTTAATGTGGAACAAAATTACCCACAGAAGTCAAGCCTTTGGAGATTCTCTAAAAAACAAAAAGCTGTGTCTCGAAAGCAGGGATGACCATGAACAAAGCACTTGACGCTGCAAGCCAAAGAAAGAGGAGTATTGTCTTTTTTTTTAACTTTTTTTTTTCTAACTGAGCTTAACATATTCACCTAGACTGATTTATGAGAGTGTAAGTGGAAGCAAGAGCAGGATTGGATTTCCTCAAGCATATTCCTTGTGCCCTTATGTGTTGCCCTTGCCACATTGATTCAGAGCTAAGGGTGTGTCTTACAAATGCTTAAGGCATGTTCCCGTAATACTTCATTATGTGCCAAGGCAGTCATCATCCCCTGCAAAGTAGCGGTGTCTGGGAACAAGCTATCATTCCGAAATAATAAAGGCTATTCATTTTATTGACATTTAAAATGCATGAGAACATTTATGACCAAACTCATATACATTTCTCACCATGAATATGTGGCATTAATTATCAATCCTGCTCCAGAGAAGGATATGTTTGTATTATGAAGCAGATCTTTGTTTTAAGCTAGAGATGGTTACATTTGGTAGGAAGTTATTATATTGGTTAATTTGGCCTAATTTCTGATGACATCTTTTTGCAATATCAACATTTTTCTCCATGGGTTATATTTCAAAATTGTTTGATATTATATTCTATACCATGATGGTATAAAGTTATGTTTAATATTATAAGATATTATAGTTTAGGCATTACTTGACTAGAATGGGATGGATTAGATTTCATTTGAAAACAAATGTGGCACGTAGTAAAAGAAAAAAAATATAACTTATAATAATCACTATTACCTCATACAAGATAAAATGACCAAGTAACTGTATTAGTTAGCATGCCTATGAAGACAATACAATATTAATATTAACAAAGTGATATTTTTATCCCTATACTGGAGTGAAAGACCTTTGATTCCTCTTATTTTCACAACAGTTTTTAATTGGATATTTTTGTGAGAAGCATTATAATGGCCTTACAGAGTAAACTGATCCCTTCATATTGACTCTTTTCTGGACTAGAAGGGCAACAATCCTGTATTTATAGATCAGGTGAGTAACGAACCTACTTTGGAATGATGCACTCTCAAATTCTCAATCCATACATTAGGATCAATTAAGGAAAAATATCAACCTTCAGTGCCAGAGCTTGGAAAGTTTAAAATAAAAAAGAAGTTTCAAAGCATTACTTCACTTCATTAGTATCAGTCAAGTACAAAATAGATACGAAGCTATTAGAATTGGCTGAGGGCACTAATGTTTCCTATCATACATTTTGGGGTTCTTGTCCCAGTGCTTCCACTTACTAATTACATGTCCTAGACCAAGTCTCTGAACTCTCTGGGCCTCCTCAGAGATCTCTCCATGTCCTCATCTCTGAAATGAGTTCTAACAGTATTTTCCACGTGGGTGGTGGTGAAAATTATATGAGGTAATGTGTAAAAAAAGTTCAGTATAATATCCAGTGTGAAGCAAATGTTCAATAGCTATCTCAATGCTCAGACTTATCTCTTTTTTTCTTTCCTTCCTTTTAATCCAACTAATAAAAGTATTTTCAATGTACTAGTTAAGAAATTAGTATCAAGTTCATTTATTTAAAAATGCTCAGATTGGGGTGTCTGGGTGGCACAGTCAGTTAGGTGGCAGATTCTTGGTTTTGGTTCAGGTCATGATCTCAGGGTCATGAGATTGAGCCCCATATCAGGCTCTGTGCTCAGCTGGAGCCTGGTTGGGACTCTCTCTCCCTCTCCTTCTGCCCCTCCCACACCTTTGTGCACGTGCGCATGTGTGCTTAAGTTGTTTTCTCTCTCTCTCTCAAATAAATAAAATAAATCTTTTTTTTGAAAATGCTCAGATACATACATATTTTGTTTAGTGTTTCAGAGAACACAGTCAGGACAAGACATGGTCTCAACTGCACATACTCGAGACTCTCATTCTACCTGAAGATTATCTAGAACTCCCGGTAGTCAACATGTGAATCTACCTGGAGCTGTAAGCTCTCAATGCTACAGACTTTTCGTTTCCTTTACTTCTCTCCCTTCCATCAAGTTGTGCCTGTCCTGTATTCAAGTACAGCAATATCCTCTTCTCTATTTTTAAAGTAGACTAAGGTCATCTGACATAATATGTACTGATATGAGGTTTGTGTACTTATGAAGTACAAAATCCATATTGTCCAAAAAAGAGTAGGGCTAAAAATTTCAATAAGTTTTCCTAGAGCTATCTCAAGATCCACTAATCAGAATAAACATAACATATAAACAAAAATTAAAAATTGAAAACTGACATTTTCCATTCCAAATAATGAACTAACACACACTTGAAATATATGATAAAGATGACAAGATAGTTGCACTTATATTTGTTTAAAACATTACTGGGGCGTCTGGTTGGCTCAGTTGGTAGAGCATGAGACTCTTGATCTCAGGGTTGTAAGTTCGAGCCCACACAGGATATAGAGATTACTTAAAAATAAAATCTTAAATAAATAAATTATTAATTGAGTTGTAGTATAATCCAAAATTATACAAACATTTTCTTAGACAACAAAATATTTAACTGTAAAAAAAATCCTACCTTTGGAAATAGTTTATAATAATTTGTGATGTAAGCAATTCAAGTCACAGATGGTATTAAATAATCAAATGCAATAGTATTTTTCCTTAAATTTTTAGACTGCTTCAGAAATGGAAGTACTAATTATAATTAATCTCTATTTCTCAGTGTCTATGCTCAAATATCATGCTTGAAACTGTCTACACCTATTATCACAAAGCACCATTATCTGAAAACAACATGCTTGAAACTAGCTACAACTATTTTGAATCCAAGGAAACCAAAGAATATGTACTTTATAAGGCACCAAAATGGGAAAGGTTATAGTTGCAAATAATAAACATATGTGCATTTTTCTCTTTAAAAATATTTTTATATTCGAATGTATATTCTTACTTTTAAAAGATGCATGCAAACCTCACTGAATTTAGTATATTCATTATACACATCTAGCAGCTTTTAGTAAGGCAAGTTTAAAAATAGCAACTATTACTTATTCTCATATTAATAAGTAATTACACACAAAAAGAAAACTTAAAAGAAGTAGAAGAATCACAATGTCCTCTAGTAGGTGACAATATTTGTTCTCTAACATCGGAAGGCTTCCAAGTTCTTAGAGAACCATATACCCATTTTACATCCATCCCAGGTTTGGCAAGTGGGAGTCAGAGATCTCCAGGAAGGAGATATGAAGATGTGACAAAATCCACCTCTTGATACCACTGCTAAATTTAGGATCATCACCCTCTTGCCCTGGAGGGATAGAAATGAAGCAACATCTATCTCAAATACTTACTTGATATAACGCTATTCAGGAAATAAAAGTGTGGATGCTAAGCCATGGTGACTATTTTTTGCAGGAGAGTTTTTTTGTGTGTTTTTGTTTGTTTATAGACATATTGACCCTTGCCAATTTTAAAGTCCATAGCATTGAATATAAACTACAAATTTAAAAAATAATAAAAATAAAATAAACTACAAATTTTGAAACCTAGAACAAAAAGTAAGTGTTGGTGGTAGGCCCACCATGTATCAAAAGTCTTGCATATATGTATATCCTTTGATCCAGGAGTTCCACATCTGAAAATTTAAGAAAATAATTAAGTATAAGCATGTAATTATATGGATCTTTATTTTAGAATATTTACAATGAAGAAAATTTGTTTTCAAAGCGTCCAAAAATTAATGATAAATAAAACGTCCAAATATATAAGAAATAAAAGACTATTTTGCAGTTCCAATAAAAATGATATCCTAAACATCTTTAGCACACAGAAAATGCCCATTTAATAGTTACATGAAAAAATGAAGTACAAATAGTAGTTTAAATGTGACCCCATTTTTTACGGCAAAGAAGATATACATAATATAAATATATTTTTATATATGCAAAATATATTTTATATTTTTATAATTTCATAATGTATTATATATTATAAAATTAAATTTTGATTTAATATATTAAATTAATAAATATAATATTATATATAATATAATAACTTAGAAATAAATATTGTATACATAAAAATAGTCTTTCTCTTTGGGGGGTTGGATTACAGTTGAATTTAGTTTTCATTTTTTCCTTATTTACATTTTCTAGTTTTATTCAATTAACATCTATTACTTCTATAATAAAAAGCTCTACGTTAATACTAATAGAAAGTGAAAAAATTAAAGTGCAAAATAGAGAAGTCTTCCTCTTGCCCTCTCTCCTGTAACTTAAATAAATTACTTAAATAAATAACTTAAAATATACATTGTAGGGGCACCTGGGTGGCTCAGTCAGTTAAGCGGCTGCCTTCAGCTCAGGTCATGATCCCAGAATCCTGGGATCCAGCCCCGTATCAGGCTCCCTGCTCAGCGGGGAGCCCACTTGTCCCTCTCCCTCTGCCTCTCCTCTCCATTTATTCTCTCTCTCTCTCTCTCTCTCTTTCAAATCAATAAATAAAGTCTTAAAAATATATATACAATGCAGAGAAAACCAGATTAAGCACATTTAGAATTAAAACAATCAACAATAAGCACTAAACTAATACAAGTAAAATAAAATTACATTTGACCTACTTAAGTCAGAATAAATATATATGTCATGTCGTTTTTTTAAAAAATCACCAGGTTTAGAGAAAAGATAACTATGTTAATATCTGACTTTCTGCCAAATTTCGGGGTGATCTTGAGCAAGTCACAACTATAGTTATATTCCTAAAATAAGATGGGAGGAGTAGATGATTTCTGATAGCCCTTCCAGGTACAATATTCAATCAACTTCTGGAAAGTCTTCTTAATTTGGATTATAATCTCCACTTCTTTGAGCTATAGCTGAAGGCCCCAGGCCAGTTTCAGCAATTGTACACATGGTCCTCTGTGCAGACTACATCTTGCGTACTTACCCTTAAATAAGTCTCCTTCACGTAATAACAGTTCAATAAATATTTGGTAATAAATCATTCTTCTTTCTATACTTATATTTTCATGACCTTAGGATACTTGTCCCAAGATATTTCCAAAAATTCAATTGACTCGTCTGCATAAAGTGGTCTAAGACCCAGTACTGGTATAAAAACTAATTATAGCAAGACACAGGACACAGGCTTTGAGTAAACTGTTCCTGTTAAATTCTCTAGAGGAGGTGGCCCACAAAAACCTACGGAGCACCATTGTTCTTATGCTCTGTGACGGCTCTCACACATCTTCCACAGTGGCTGTGTTTGAGCCATCTTTCTGGTTTTGCCTTCCTTTTGTTCTTCAGAAGAGCATAGGATTGTTTTGGTGATTCCATCAGCTTCAGAAGAAGCCTGCGGAAGTGTGCTGGTTAAAATGTTCAGTGTGCACATCCGTCAGCGTGCTCCACATGAGTAACAAAGGATTATGGCTGCAATCATAGCCTTAGGAGCCAGCAAGCAAAATGAGTAGCTAAACAGCGCAAAGGCACAAAACCAACAAGTGAATGGCATAAATGCTAAGGAGAGAAAGCCACACAGCAGACAATTCCTCAGCTGATGAGGGACAGAGCAAAGCCAAAATGAGGGGGAAAGACTGGACAATGAAAACACATCACCGCTCTCAACTGTTGCAAATCACATTCCTTTGTCGTTCTCCTATCATTTGTATTTATTTCTTTAGTTTTGGTTTGGTAAATGGAAAATATATGGTTTAATAAAATCAAAACTTTCAAGACTTAGTGTGGTGATCATTTTGCAATACATGCAAATATCAAGTCATTATGTTATACACCTGAAACTAATATAATGCTATATGTCAATTACACCTCAATAAAAAAGAGAACTTTCAATTTTCTGGTTACTGTGTAGTACGTAATGCATTGTTAAATATTTAGTAAAACTAAAGATACTTATTTAACCAGCCTTATATTTACTCTTGAAAATAAGGATAAGGAAAGAGATCAGCTATTAAAATAGGTGCAGCATATTACTTTAAGCCAAAAGATACACTTCCAAGGGGGAAAAAGAAATGTAAATATTTTGGGAGACTTAATTACGGGTTCAGCTCATGGGTCCCTTTAAAACTCTACACTACCTCATAATGGACTTTTGTTTGGAAATGTTTTGTGTTTTAACCATAATCAGTTATGTGAGTTGAATTAGCAATGTCCAAAAATCATCTGCTATTTAATTCTTAGCTATTTGTAGAAACTCCAAATACTGAACATGGGTATGTGCAAGATACAAATTTTTGTCTTTCAGGAGTATATTATCATTTATAAACTCAAGTAAGTGTTCATAATTATGACTATGCAAAAAAATACATACCAGTACCTCTAATAAAAGCCTCTTTTGAGTAATAAACTGTGGTGGTTGCATCGAGTTGCACACGTATGTGTCTGTGATATGGCATCATGAGGAGATAAAATGCCCTGAAGCAAAACAGACCTTAAGTAATCAACTCTCAGATAGATTTCATCCGAGATGCATGGAATGTGAGGACGACAAGTGATCCATGAAAGTCTAGTTAAGATGCTGCCTCTTCCACGGACATCCCAATTCCCCCTCTGTAAGTGACTTTTTCCCTCCTCTAAGCTCACTCAAAATTTTATTTTCATCTCCATTCTTCATTTCTAACTATTGTGTTATGCATTGCAGGATTTATTTTGGATAATTTGTTTTTCAGAGATACTGTAAATTCCTTGAAGAAAAAGAATGGGACTTAAAAATACTTGTCAACTCCATACACACCCATTCACATTGCTTACTGTGTTATAATCACTTAATAAATGTTTGTCAGATGAACTGATACCTTCTTTTCCCCTGGACAGCTCTGGAGTCAGAGAAGCAATGCAGTAACCTGTATAGTTTGTATTTGTTCCGATTTTCTCCCCAAGTGGAAGGTCCCGGAGATCTCAAAATTCAGAGGACTATAAATAGCAGAGAAAAACGGTGCACCACTAGTGGCCAAGGGACCTGGATAGGAGCAGCTCTCCCTGGCCCCTAGCAATTCTTTTTTTTTTTTTTTTTTTTTTTAAGATTTTATTTATTTGACAGAGAGAGAGAGAGCACAAGTAGGCAAAGAAGCAGGCAGATGGAGAGGGAGAAGCAGGCTCCCCGCAGAGCAGGGAGCCCGATGCGGGGCTCGATCCCAGGACCCTGGGATCATGACCTGAGCCGAAGGCAGCCGCTTAACCGACTGAGCCACCCAGGCGCCCCCGCCCCTAGCAATTCTTAGCCATCTCTGTCTGGGGCTTGTAACGAGAGCTCATTTTATCATCCAAAAAAGAAATTCCATCATGGTGAAAAATCTGCAGGATAGCAGTGACCAATCAACCACGGGTGATGAGGAGTTTGGAGTAAAACACGATAATGAAATAGGTGCGGGTTTCCACCTGGATTGAGGCCTGGTCTACTGAGGGGTGGAGAGCCATGTTGGTACCCACATTAGAAGTCAGTGGGGCACAGAAGAAAGAGCACCGGATTTGGGGTGCGGAGGCCTCAGTGCCAGTTCGGATGTGGTACTAGGTCATTCTTGACTAAGAGAACATCACGTAATATCACGAGGCCTCGGGATGTTTTAAGTTCTCTTAATTTTATAAATTGAAGAGGTTAAGAGCATCAATATGCTCTGATGTTCTGATAAGCTGTTAAATTCTATGATTAGGAATCAAATATATCTTAAGCCTTGGTAACTGTTCAAATTTAAACCATATTTTGAGGATTTTTTTCAGCATAGTATCTGAATCTGAAGTAGATGATAATAATACTAATGGTAGTAATAGCTAACATTAATTTATTTAACAGATATTTGTGGGGACCTACCATGTGTCGGGTGCTGTTCTAGGCAATGAAAATACAGCAGAGGAAAAAAAAAAACATATCTGGTTTCAGGGACCTTACGTTCTAAGGTTAGGGAGATCACATTTAACAAATATAATCCAGTGTGTCTGACTTCGAGGAGAACCTTGGAGAAATATAATACAAAGACTGGTGATGGAAAGCACCAAGGCATTTAAGTGTGTACTGTCAAATACTTATTAGGGGGCACACATTTACATGTATGCTCTCATTTCCTCCTAGCAACAGTTCCATAATTATTATTATTTCTTTATGTCTATCATAGAGATGGGGGAAAAATGAGCGCAGAGACACCAGTTAAATTTCCCAAGGTCACGGAGATAATAAGTAATGAAACTCCTGAGCCTGTGCCCTAACCGCTATGTGGTACTATCTTCTGCCAGATGATATCATAGTACAAGTCTTTAATGATCTCATAAACAAAAATAAGCACACATAATCTGTGCATTCACAACTTTTTCTTTTTCCCACTATGTTTATCAAATAAAAACCATTGAAAGAGTGGCAAAATTTTTAGACACATGATTTTGGCTTAAATCAGTGTATTTGGGGCATTAAAGTTAAAAAAACAGCATGTAACAACCAGAGTCAGAAGATCAAACTTGAATAACAGAGAGAAGTTATTACCAGGGTTCCATGTCATGGTCTTCAACCTTCAACCCTGCCAAACGGATAGACCCTAGAATACCAGAATCACCTTCGCACATTAAGCCTGTTCAAGAAGATACAGTGAGTTGTGTTTCTATGGAACATAACATCGGAGGTGGAAACAGAATCAGATTTCTCATAAGGCAGAGACACAGGAAGGTAATACTGTGAAGGAGTGGTTAAGTGCATGTACTCCTATAGACTTGGCCTCACACTTGCTCCCTCACTAGCTCCGTCTTCTAAAGTAAGCCTACTTACTTTTGTGAACCCTAGTTTCTTTATCTTTAAAAGAGGAATAATACAAACTGAGGGTTCTAGAGGGGAGGGGGGTGGGGGGATGGGTTAGCCTGGCGATGGGTATTAAAGAGGGCCCATATTGAATGGAGCACCAGGTGTTATACGCAAACAATGAATCATGGAATGCTACATCAGAAACCAATGACGTGATGTATGGTGATTAACATAACATAATAAAATAAAATTAAAAAAATAATAATATCAACATTATATGTTTTTGTGAGAATTAAGAGTTCATGCATGTTAAAGACAGCACAGTGCTGGCATACAGGAAATCTGCAATAAATGATATCTACTGTTATTATCATGAATAAATGTACCAACTTGAGCAAAAGGGATTTGCATAGTCAGAGCAGTAAGAGATCTGACACCTGACAGGATACTTAATGTTATTTTTCAAAGAACCCACTCTACACGGGAATGCTGAAGGAACAGCCTCTCTCCTGTCTTTCCCAAATTGCTGCTTCAGGAATATGTTTAGACACTAAGAGTGATCAGAAGCAGTATTTTCAAACCAACCAACCAAAAAAAAAAAAAAAAAAAAAGGCAATGACACAACTTGACTTCGTTTCTGTACATTTATGTCAATAGCTCAGCCAATGAGTGTCTTACAAGAAGAAAGAATGAAGATGACTGCACTGGCATGTAAAAAGATTCATATAGACTCAGCCCTCTGTGTCAGCTCCCCGTAACCACCGACAATCTGATCATTTCCTCTCCTCTGCGTTTGGAGGCCTTGACGGCACTTCCCAGCAAGTAAACTCGTAACATTAAAGCAATGTTCATTCCCAATTTATACCAGATTTCATCCCAACATTATCAACAGCCCATATAGCCAAAGAAAGGGCTTTCTTACACATTGTTTCCATGGTGTTTATGTGTTTTTACCCTAAACAGACAGATGCAGATTAAGCAATGCATGTCAATCCCATTATGAGGCTGTGAAATGGGCAGAAGTTTTGCTACACACTCATGCAATCACACACATGGGGAACATCCTGTTTATTTGGCTCGTCCTCTGATGATTGGCTGTGGTGTATCAGCACATTACTGACAGCTGGGAATTTCTCCAGTGGAACATGCCTTTCCTATGACAAACATCCAAAGAGCAAGGGGAACACGTGTCTCCCCACTGGGTCCGTACACAGAACCACGGTTTCTCCAAATGCAGAGCATGTTGGGTGCTTGGGTCTTGTTGAAATGCCACCGAGGGGCCCCCGGTGACCTTTAGAGGCCACATGAGATAATACGTTCTTGGACCCCATTTCCGGACTGCTTTGGGCAAGGTCAGGATGGCAAATATCCCACTTCCACAATATCAGATGTTACGGTAATTCCTTTTAGCTAATGTGTAAGAGCAAAGGAATGCCTTCAAACCTCATCGAGGCCCTGTGGAATCTGTTGAAAATGCATGACAGCTGTGGGCTTTGGCGAGGCTGTCTGTGAATGTATGAGATTTGGAAACAATTCAAAGCTAGAAATAACTATACAAATCATAACCCTGCACCACTGCTCGCTCGCCCTCTCTCCTCCCATCACTCATTTCACACACACTGTAGCTGGGTCACAATCTCATCCTCAGGACCTTCATGCATTCTTTGTGTCCAGGAACTGTGGGTACCATCCTCCACACACAAACACAGATGTGAAGAGAAGAAAGGAGCAGGGGCGGGGGTCAGAGCAACGGAATGATTTTAATAAGGCCCAAGAACAGGAAATTGAGAAAGAGCCTTTTTTTTTAGTATCCAACTGGGAGTCAAGAAGCAGCAACAAACGCACACACTTGTTTAAAAGCCCATCTGCAGTTGGAATCATCATCGAGTTTTCTAGTGATTTATGGAGGCCCTCGTTTTCTTAAACCTGCATTACTTTTAAAGGCTGTGACTATTGACACTTAGCTCTTGCAACTTTTATATGTACCTTATGTTCCTCACCATTTAGTCTCTCCCTGCCTGATTTGTGTGTAATGCTTTGGAGAAGAGCTGACTGATTGAGAAAAGGAGCTGAGACAAATGGGGTGCACTCAAAGACGCTGTTTTCTTAAACCAAATGACTAATATCCAAATACCTTATTGATTCTGACCTCAGAATTCCGACTCCTAACATTTTGACTTTAACGTCATCCCAAGATTTCAAAGACATTCTGCAACCTGACTCATAAACGATATGATATCCTGGAAAACGCTGGCTCTCCTCCTGTGACTTCAGCTACAGCTCTGTATCTCTAAAATATTACCTCTGGGCACAATCAGGTTGTTCTGGCAGACTTTTCCCAGCTTTGACACTCACGATGGTTGTGTGTCGGTCATTAACAACACAGATTCTTAACTCGCCTAAAATCAGCCTCTCATTATCATTATCCAGAGTTTGCCTAAGGTAATTCCTCAAGATGGAGGCTTTAAAAGTGAAGCTAATATTATTCCATCGATATGGCAAAATGAAACAAAAACACACATATAACATTTAAAAATAACTTGGGGCGTGGAAAACAATGTAAATGGGAAGGGAGAACGGCCTTTCTTCTCCTCTTTTTCTCTAGTCTTAGATACCTATTTCCAAAGTTAGCTGCTAAAAGATCCAGATACTTGCCATTTCCATGTTGTCAAGCGCCTCATCAGCCAGCTGGCTCTGAGTGTTCAGAAGCAAAGAAAAAATTACTCTGGCCCTCCATGCCCTAAAACTTAGCACACCTAACCCAAAGAATAAATTTCCAAGGAAACTCACTTGGGGCATGCAGATGCTCACTGGGGGGCATTTACTCTTAGAGTAAGATCAATCCTAACAAGCTGTGTTATTTGGATTCCCAGACCACAGTGGATTAGAAACAGTGCATTAAAGAGAGACAGGGTTCTGGTAGAGTAGAGTGTGCCGGCAACAGCCAGAAGCACAGCTGGTCAGCTCAGAGCAAGAGAAAAGAGCAATGGTTCAGCAATATGATTGCCCGGGGCACTTGGGAAAGAGGTCCCACCACATCACGGTATTGCACAGAACAAGAATGGGTGTGTATAATGTTTATCCTGAGTAGTAAGGAAAACATAGTCTATGCAAGAATTCATGGAAGTATAGAATACATTGAAGATATAGTCACATCAAAACGATATAGAATTAGAAATTTTATTACGTCAGAAGAGTATGGCTTCCTTTAGGTCTAAACTAAATAAACGTGGAATGCTTCATTGTCCCCAAATGACATTTTGACATTTTAAAAAATGGCTGTGTTTAAATATAGAAGACTTATAAGTGAGAATTTAAGATCACAGTGTCTCTTATTTTTCTCATGCTCTACACAAGATACACATTACATGCCACCAACTTCATTAAGCACTTCCTAAATTACTTCAGGAATATTCTACCATGAAAAGAAAATTAAAGAGGTAGAGATTACGCTGCTCTCACTTAACATCTAAAAATAGAAAATTATGAATGTATCATCCTATATATACACATGCATGTGCATGCACACACACACACACATACACACACGCAGCACACCAAACACATGAAAGATTGAAAGGAGTATGCCTTCCATGTCAGTTGCACAGAGGGAAGGGCAGAGAACTAGGCAAGAGTAAGGGGTGGGGAATTTCAGATATACACATGTAGTGTGGAGTCAGGCAAGGGGTAGAAATGCTCAGGAATTTGTTTGTCCTCCTGTGTCATTATCTCTACTCTCTAGTCTGGCTTTAGCACCGGTAACTCTGCCTAGCATCGAAATTCCCATGCCTTGTCACGACCGTCAAGGCGATACACTGACCTGGCTCTCACCCTGTATCTAGACTCTACCTGCTTCTAAGCTCCTTTTATAAAGTCTACAGTGGACACCAGCACTACACCCCCTTCTTCTGATAACTACTCTTTATCCCACTGTATTACTTTCCTAGTGCTGCCCCAATAAATAACTGTAAACTGGGTGGCTTAATACAACGGAAGTGTATTCTCTTCAAGTTCTGGAACTAGAGGTCAGAAATCAAGGTATCCATAGGCCATGCTCTCTCTGAAGCATTGGAGGGGAGAATCCTCCCTTGCCTCTTTCAGGTTATAGTGACCCCAGGCCCCAGAACTTATTCTGGCCTGGCGATAGAGGCCAATCTCTGCCTCCACCTTTGCCTGGACTCCTCTGTGCATCTGTGTGACTCTCCTCTTCTTAAAAGGACATCAGTCATTGAATTTAGAGCCCACCCTAAATCCAGTATGATTCTTCTCAAGATCCTTAACCAAGGACATCTGCAAAGACCCTGTTTCCAAATAAAACTGTATTCTGAGATTCTAAGTGGACAAAATTTGGAGGGCACACTCTTCATCCCATTATATCCACCCACATAGTTACTGCCAAATCAGCCACATTTTACAGTATGATTCTGGTACCTCTGGCTGTACATAAATATTCCAGTGATAGACATCTGTGGGAACCAATTGGTCCTCATTCAATGGCCATTCTTCTCCTCTTTTTCTCTAGTCTTAGATACCTATTTCCAAAGTTAGCTGCTAAAAGATCCAGATACTTGCCATTTCCAAGCACCTGGCTGCCAGGAGTGACTACATGAATTCAGTTCAGCCACTGAGACAGAAGAGGAAAATACAATACTGACTGGATTTACAAGGAAGCTAATAAAGCTTATTAAGCTTAGGGCCCCATACTCATAATGACCCAAGCCAAGGCCCCGGGCCTAATGTTGTATTTTTAATATTGTTCTTTCTTTTTTTTTTTTCTTAAAAAGATTCTCCAGAATTGCTCAGGCTCTGCTCAACGTGAAATGTAGTAGTTTCCCTCTTGACCAAAAGAAAATGTCACACAGAAAATATTCTTTTCTGCCTCCTTTGTTTCCTGCCTCAGATGTTGCCATGAGGATATAATTATTATAACAATAGTCACAGAAGCCATCTTTCTATCATGAGTGAAAGGCTGAAAAGATCCTGGATATTCTGCCCCTTGGCATCATTTAACACTGAACCAGCCCTGGAACCATCTCCCTCCACATTTCTTGTTATGTGAGAAAATATCCAGGAAGGGGTTATTTAGGTTTCTCCCATCATACAGCAACAAGTATCTCGATATAGCATTTGACCTAGCCTGGGCCAATTAGAGCCTTGGCCTGAATTTTTGGACTTAAGACTCAGAAAGTCTTGTCAGTGTCCCTCTGTTGGCTGAAGTCCTGAGCTATAAAACTCTGGAACATTTGGCTACCTGCATTCTTGTCACATGGATAAAACCACTCTATAGAAAGAGAGAGCTTGGGCACCTGGGTGGCTCAGGTGGTTAAGCAAGTGCCTTCGGCTCAGGTCATGATCCTGGAGTCCCAGGATCGAGTCCCGCATTGGGCTCCCTGCTCAGCGAGGAGCCTTCTTCTCCCTCTGACCCTCCCCCCTCTCATGTACTCTCTCTCATTCTCGCTCTCTCAAATGAATAAATAAATCTTAAAAAAAAAAAAAAATGTTTGGGCGCCTGGGTGGCTCAGTCGTTAAGGGTCTGCCTTCAGCTCAGGTCATGATCCCAGGGTCCTGGGATCGAGCCCCACATTGGGCTCCCTGCTCAGCAGGGAGCCTGCTTCTCCCTCTGACCCTCTCCCCTATCATGGTGTCTCTCTCAAATAAATAAATAAATAAATAAATAAATAAATAAATAAATAAATAAAATCTTTAAAGAAAGAGGGAGCTTGATACATGGAGAGAAACATGGCTACAAATCAGAGGAGGAAGCCTGATCCTTTGGGCCCTGATTCCTGATTATGAGAGATCATGGCCTATCTGTAATTATGACTGTCTAGTTAGTTCATAGTTTATCTTTCTGTTAAAATCTCCCTTTTTGTTTAAACCAATTCAAGTAGGATTTCTTTCACTAATAATTTAAAAAACTAATTAATAAAGTGTCCTTCCCTTCTCCCAGATGTCACCATGCCCTGTATCACCTTCTCTTATTTCTCTTTACCTTCTGCCAGGGAGCTGGAATCCAATTTATGGCTTCAAATGCCCTTGGTGATTAAGAGAAAGCTGTGCAGTTGGACAGACCTGGGTTTACTTTCTGGTCTGTCACATACCAGCAATAAAATATTGGCAAGTAACCATCTCAAAATCTCACGTATATTATTTCAAAGAGAAGGGACACGGTAATATCAATCTCATGTGATTCAAAGGAATAAACTGCTATGTCTGGAGTATTTGATAGAATACTTGACTTGAAGTAAATACTTATGAAATATATTGATTATCATCACACAGGCAAATATTATCACTAAAATTTCTGAACCACAAAACAAAAATCTTTCATTCACCCCACTCTCTCTCTTGCATTCTAATCCTACATCTCTTATTTCCTTCTGAGCCTTCCCATTAATGTTTACAAAGTTCACCTTAAACTAAACTGATTCCTCCTCTTCCTTCCATCACTCTTTTCCCACCCACCCTGCCCTTATCATTCACAATTTAGTTTGTGACGCTATTACTATTCAGGATACAGATACTATTTTGTCCCCAGAACAAAAGATGACTACATCTGCATGCCGTGGACTGGCATGGAGTCAGTCACTGATCTTCCTTCATTATGTGGGAAAGACCTAAGCAGCAGAATCAGTTAGCTAAGAGAAAACACAAATTAATTAACTTGTCATGCATGTCCTTCTCAGCATGGATGTGAAAGATTCTTGCATAATAAAGTATCTTTCTTCCACTGTTGCTGAGCATTATTTTCTTTTCCTTATGTTCCAGGTATGGCATCTGGACATATTTCTACTTTAGCAAAATAACATGTTTGCCATAGGTGGACATGAAAGCTGAAGAACAGTTTTCAATATTAAACATTTCCATTTTTTTACATTTAAATATATGTAAGTCTAGAAGTAATATGCATGGCCTGTGACACTGATTATTTATATTGCTATATGGATCTAGATATTGCTTTAAAAGATGGTAAAACCAATATACTATTGATAGTACTTTATTCAAGGAAGTTAAAATACTTACAATAATTTCTGTGATGATGATATTTTGTCATAAATCTCCCTATTAAAATAATTGAACATGATGCCTAAAATTTATGATAATTTAGAATCAAACACCAATAGTTCTAGTTATGATAGCCTCAGTAGGATCCTTCAAATTGGAAACTAAAAAAACCAAAAGTCTAGGGACACCTGGGTGGCACAGTCAGTTAAGCAACTAACTCTTGGCTTCAGCTCAGGTCATGATCTCCCGGTTTTGGGATTGAGCCCTGTGTTGGGTTCTGCACTCAGCGTGGAGTCTGCTGGAGATTCTCTCTCCCTCTCCCTCTGCCACTCCTGCTTTTGCTCTCTCTCTCTCCCTCTAAAAATAAAAAAATCTTAAAAAAAAACCCTAAAGTCTAAGTACTATGGTGTCCAAGAAAGGCTGTCACCTGCCAATATGACACAATTATGTAAAAAAGTTATTGATTATAACATTACTTATTTTGCTGAAATGAAGACAAGAAAAAAACAACAAATTAATAAATAATAATTTGTTATGTTTTAATTTCATTAATCCTCCAAACAATACCAGTTGATCAACAAAGAATATCCAAATATGAACAATAATAGTAAATTTAGCAATATTGGATATTATGCCAACTTTCAGATATATCAACACCATAGTCTTACACATTTTTCAATTTTGATGTTATCTAGCTCTCAAGGCTTTAGCTAGACTTATGTCTTATAAATATTTAGACAAATGGTTTGTGAATCTCATTCATACTTCAGCCCTTGGCCTTGCAAGTGTTAATAGCAAATCTGCTTTTGAAGGCAGTTTATGGGTTAAGGATAATCTAAATTTAGCTTTGAAATATAGGTACCAGTTGAGAAAATGCCAAACAAAGTTGGGATTGGGAAAATATATAAGATGAACAAAACTTCAAAGCCAAGGATGCCCAGGATATGCTAGAATACAAGGCTCGTGAGAGCACAAAGTGTGTCTGTTTTGTTTATTGATGTATCTTTGGAGACTTGAACAGTGCCTGGCACATGGAAGACATTTATAAATATTTGTTGAATGAGGGAATGAATGAATAATAGCAGAGTGTCAATTTTGACTAAAGCATGAGATATATAAAATAGAGGGACACCCGGGTGGCTCAGTTGGGGGTTAATCGGCTACCTCTGGGTTTCGGTTTACGTCACGATCTCAGGGTCCTAAGATCGAATCCCATGTTGGGCTCCTCACTCAGCGCAAGGCTGCTTGAGATTCTTTATCCCTCTCCCTTTGACCTGCCGATCCGTGCTCTCTCTCTCTCGAATAATTAAAAAAATAAATCTTTAAAAAAAATAGAATAGTGGGAAATAAGGCTTAAAGGAACAGACGGTGGGAGTTAGAAAATAGTTCAAATGGTGTTCTATTTAATGCATCAGAAAACAGGGATTGTTTTATAATAGAGATTGACAGATATCCTCTCCCCTCTATCCTCTCTGCAAGATGAGGAAAATGTGCTAGGTTATGGAAGTTTTCACTGAATGGAGTAAAGAGATTATTAGGAAAAAGAGAAGAGAAGAGAGGGAAAGAAAGAAGGAAACACCACATATGAAGACTCTTCAGAAGACATTGGGGTAAGTCTACACAGACCGCTGAAGGTTTTCTTTGTATAAGAGCTCAACGCACTCCTCTGCTGAACAGTAGGAAACAGTGAGAAAATGCTCTGGAAATGACGATGAGCTCCAAGATTGGGACGTCTAAAGAAGGGGGAGAGATAGAGGCCACCTCTTCACCTCCTGGGACGTGTTTCCGTAGAACACAAGAAACTCAACCTTCAGTGGGGGCGTATCACCAAGCTGTGTCCTTGCACAGAGATAGTGGTCAAAACAATATTTACAGGAAGAGTACCTTAGAGTGCAATATTGCTGGATCCATTCACTGAGCCCTCTGATTCAGTCTTCAGAGGAACTCTGCTAAGTTCCCCCAGGAAAGAAGAGCTTTGGAGGAAAAAAAATGAGAGTGATTCAAAGGAAAGAGTTATGACATTGAAGGCAAAGGAAGAAATTAAGAGAAGTTCCTCTATAGAGAGAAGTTCCTCTATAGAATCTATCAAAAAATTGTAACACAGCATAGAAGAAGAACCTGGGTGGAATTTAATAGCTAGAACTATGGAAAGAAGAGAAAAAGAAAGAGCAAATTTCGTGAAATGTTCACTTCTCCCAAATATTCTAAGTTGGTTGTTTCAGTTTTAAAGTTTTCTGTTCAGCCACCAAGTTTCTGTAGAATTCTCATAAATATTTTTCTTTTAGTTCATAAATATTTTTCTTGCTAAAATTGAGGCTTCAGTATATGCCTCTTGACCTGGGTTCACATTTTATAGCTGAAAAAATATATAAAACCTCAAAGGAAATCATAGCCAAATTGTTGAGTTTTAATTGGTTTTAGGTCAGAGGGCAAGAATCCATCGAATTTTATATATTTTTCACCTAAAATAAAGAAATACCCAAGTTTGCCTAAAGCTTGGCCCTAATTCCCCACTATATCTGAAGCCAATTTTTTAGTTAATCTGGCACAAATATAGAGTTTTTCATGACACCTAAGTCTAGGTGAATTTTTTTAATGATTTTGATGCTAAAATTTCATAAGGCTATAGAAAACAAAAATTTCCCATTGCCCAGATATTGACTTGATGATACTTAAGGACAGAAAATAAAGTTTCTTAGAGTAAGCTATCATACGGCAAAATTCCTTTGTTCTTGAAACTGGTGGTTTCCCCCAAGTAGGTTTATAATAATTACATGCTTCCATGTGGCTGAGGTCTCAGCTAAGGCTTTGAAACATAGCATCAAAGTTCAAATATTCCTTTCTAAGTTAGTGATTTCTTCCATCCAAATTTCATAAGCCAAGGTCAATAAGAATAAAATGTATGAGTGAATGGAGGTTTTGAAGCAACAGATTTATACTGTGGTGGTGATTAAGACATAAGGTGGGGAAGTAAAATGAAATTCTATAAACTGACTTCATGAAGGTTAACAGTTTTTTAAAACCCAGAAACCAGATATTCCAATAGGAACATAATTTATCTTAGTTCTAAAGCATTACTAAATTGCTGAGAAGTAGAGTTTGATTCCCTATCAGGGTGAAAATAGTAAAAAATAAATTTAAACCAGGCTATCCTCCTCCCAAGATATACTTACATGCTAGATATTTCCAGAGGGGATTAAGTTAACAAATCTTTAGCAAACTATTCCCATGTTCCCAACATATACATACATAGGAGACATGAATTTCTGTCCTTCAAGGTGTATAGTTTAAGTTAACCAGGAAAGCCCAAGATAGATAAAGAACTACCAAAACATAAAATAATCTATATTCCAAATGCTAGATTGAACAGAATAGAATAAAGTTTTAGATGATGTGAAAAAAAAAATGTTAGCTAAATTTTAGTAACAAATAGGTCCTGAGTCAGAGACTCATTGACTCTTACTCTACTCTTAACGAATGACTACTATTTACAGGCCCTGTGTGAGGTTGTAGAAAATCAAAGGTGACAGAATCCAAACCATGTACATAAAATATGAATGGGAGACACAGGCACATACCGAGGGAGAAAAGATAAGAGAACTCAGTAAGCGGCAGTAGTATGTTCAGGGTGCAATGAGGGCACAGAATGGAGGCACCAGCATAGGAGTGGCTGGTGGGTCTGCTTGAAGGAAGCTTGGACAGCAGCCACATAAAAAAGAAAGGGAGGGTGTTCTAGGAAGAGAAATCATATGAACAACAGAAACAATGAGTTGCAATGAGCAGACTTAGTAGGCTGGGGCCAGGGTAGGGATCAAGAAATAAACAGAAACACTGTTGAGAAGCAATGGAAGGTAATGGTGGATAACTGAGCCGGGGAGGGATATGGACAATGTATTGGGTTGAGCGGTAGCCCCCCTAAAGATGCGTCCATATCTTAATCCCCAGGACCTGTGAAGGTAACCTATTTTGGAAAATGGTTTTTGCAAACAGAATTAAGTTAAGGATCTTGAGATAAGATCATTGTGGATTATCTGGGTGGACCCCAAACGCAATGACAAGTGTCTTTATAAGAATGAGTGAGAAGCATATTTGACACAGAGGTGAAAACCCAGAGAAACAAAGGTTATGAAGATGGATGTAGACATTGGAATTGTGCAGCAATGAGTCAAGAAATACCAACAACTGGGGCACCTGGGTGGCTCAGTCATTAAGCGTCTGCCTTCGGCTCAGGTCATGATCCCAGAGTCCTGAGATCAAGCCCCACATCGGGCTCCCTGTTCTGCAGGAAGCCTGCTTCTCCCTCTCCCGCTCCCCCTGCTTGTGTTCCTGCTCTCACTGTGTCTCTCTCTGTCAAATAAATAAATAAAATCTTTAAAAAAAAAAAAGAAAGAAATACCAACAACTACCAGAAGCTGAGAGAGGCAAAGAACAGATTCTCCACTGAAACCTTCAGAGAAAGCATGCCTTATTGATACTTCGATTTGGGAATTCTGTCTTCCAGAACTGTGAGAGAATAGAATTCTGTCATTTTAAACCACCAGTTTGTGGTAGTTTCTTATGACATTCTTAGGAAACGAGTACAGAGGGCCTTGGGTTCCACACTGAATCTAGTCTTGCTCTGATGGGCAATTCTTTTGTTTTGCTGGAGCAGTAGTTTAAAAGTTGAATGCAAGGTTGATAGGGAATTAGGGCAGAGATTATAGGGAAGGAAACCTGTTGGTAAATTATTGTCATAATTCAAGAAAGAGGTCATAAAAAAAAAAAGAAAGAGGTCATAAGATTGTCATCAGACAGATAATTTTCAAAGCCTTAGAACAACAGAATTCTCATACAGAGACATACTAAAGTTTTACTGAACTATTAACAAGGAAATAAGCAGGAAGCAAAGCCAGTTTATCTTGCTAGTCCATTATACTGAAAGAGACTGCCCGACGTATATAGAGTTAGTGAAAAAACAAAAAGAAATCTGAAATGAGATTGCCGAATTAGAGCAACAACAAGAACAGATTATTTTCCTTAATGGCCAGAAAGCATAAATTTGGATTATCCTCTTTACTGGGCTGAAACCATTTGCATTACAACCAGAAAAATAAATACATGCACCTTCTCAGTTTTCTGTAAGTTAGTATCTACGGTTGCCAAGTTGTAAAATGTTCTCATGGATACCAGTAAACATCAAATCAAGAAAAGCTAACATTCTTAAGGCAGATGCTCTTTAGGTGAATTTGTTAGAAAAATGCCATAACTTACAAAGTTCTCTTTTTGCCTTACTTTCAAGTTTTAAATAATTTTTCCTTATTATTTGAGATTCGAGGTAAGAATAGAGAGAAGTTTAGATACCCGTAGTTTAGAGATGGTACAAAGAAATAATTTATAAGATTAATTCTTACCTCGTCATTAAGGAGAATTGCATAAATTAATACATGCAGAGCCCTTGGAGGAGCACCTCCTCCAATATTCTCCCATTATCTTACATCATGCTGATACAATTTGTATCGAAAATCTTCTAGGAGGACACATTTTAAGAAAATAGATTTGTATTCCTGCATTCAGTAATATCTGAGTAGCTACTGTGTGTATGAACTTATATGAACCTTTCCTTCAATGTCTTTATTATATTGCTAAGTTTGAAAGTGTTAAAGTCTTAACACATGAGGGGCGCCTGGGTGGCTCAGTTGGTTGAGCGACTGCCTTCGGCTCGGGTCATGATCCTGGAGTCCCGGGATCGAGTCCCGCATCGGGCTCCCTGCTCGGCGGGGAGTCTGCTTCTCCCTCTGACCCTCCTCCCTCTCATGCTCTCTGTCTCTCATTCTCTCTCTCTCAAATAAATAAATAAAATCTTAAAAAAAATGATTTAAAGTTTTAACACATGAAATAATAAAAGAATAAAATATCACATAATTAAATGTGAACTTCAAGTTAGCAAGCATCAAAATATATGATTCCCTTCTTATCTAGGTATTAAATGTTTCTTGGAGAATTTTCCTGTACTGGGGGAAGTTAATGAGACAAGATTACAAAGCTGACGAGATACTAGATTTCATAGATGACCAGGAAGGGAGAACATAGGAAAAACAAAATTAGGGCTTGATAAATTCCATTCACATAATTTGTCTTCGAAACAGACTTAGTTACAACATGAACTTCCTTGGAAATATGATATAAGCAGAGGCTTTGTTGGCAGCTGATGAAAAAATATGATCATAGTGTTTTTGTTGTTACATAAAATAGTTCAACAATTTTAAAAGGAGCTGAAAATGTACTAGCAATTTCTATTTTAGTGGCTATACAAAGGAGAACTTTATGTCAACTCATATAATTAAATTTTGATTTTTAACATTGGAATCTGTCCAGAGCTGTACATATAATGGGATAAACAAAGAAATTTGTTTCCAGGATGCCACGTCTGACCCATGAATTCAATGAAAGTGCTTAAATTTAGTTCCCTCAGCGCCTGGTTCACAATTATTATAACATTTATTGTTTTCTATTATACTTTTTCTTACAGACTCCCACAATGGAATGTTAGCTTCTCAGAAACCATGCTATTTTCAACACAAAATTCATAGCACAGTGCCTGACACAGCCTAGATTCTCAATTAATATATGTTAAATTGTATTCCTAAATAAATTGAGGATTTAGGGGCATTTTGTCACATAATGAAGTTAAAGTAAGTTTGTCAACATTATATATATAATTATACCTCTGAAGGTGATTTACCTTACTTTGCCCAATGACTAGACAAAAATTTCCTCAGAAGGAAATACCATTAAGAATTTATAATCCAAAGCATCAAAGCAT
The DNA here is from genome assembly GCF_011800145.1 of Mirounga leonina. Classification (NCBI taxonomy): domain Eukaryota; kingdom Metazoa; phylum Chordata; class Mammalia; order Carnivora; family Phocidae; genus Mirounga; species Mirounga leonina. The sequence goes on from NW_023270454.1 coordinate 58,304,220, forward strand.
TAACATTTGTGAGGGGGGGGGGGAAGAGGAACAGAGAAGAAAGGGGAAGAGGGGAGAGATTGAAGGAAACAAGAATATGTCACCCCAAAATATGCCACTTTGGCATGTTAATTATTTTGAATTAAAAAACAGCAGTTTCAAGGACACTCTACCTCTCATTTCCATTGTGTCTCTCACATATCCCCCCTACTGATGACTTCACATTACATCAATCACCATGGTTCCATGGCACGGGACGTTGCAATACCCACTCTGTACTTAAAGAACGGCTGTGCAAGGATGGTGAATTAGGGCTCAAGACTAAGATATTTAAGCAAGAGTCCATAGTCCATAGTCAGGGTGAATAAGCCAAATCTTAGGGACCATAGAATTTAAGGAAAGATAAGGAATTTGGGGAATCTTGATGAATCAAGTAGATATTAGAGATCAAAGCAGAACTAGAAATCCACTGGGATATGCAGGAGGGCCAGAACTGGGAAATCTGGCTAGAGAACCATATATAATTATCGTCATTTTCTAGGGAAGCTATTCTATGCAATGAAATTTTCTTAGAATTTGCGGAATTTGGGGAACTTTAGCATCTGTTTTCCACAAGCAGGAAAAAGAGCAGTGTATATCTGTGGCAATGTATGTCTACACAGATACAGAGGGTTTAGTAAGAGAAACATTAAATGAAGTCTAGGATTGAAGGTGAAAGCTAAGTGCTATTTTTGATTCAAGAATACCAAAGCAGAGCTCTATGGAATTAGAATGAATTTTAAAAAGTAATTCTTTTTGATTAGCTACGTATGTCAAAGTCCAAGGACTATCTATTAAAAGACACACACACATACACATGAATACTCGGGAGCTGGGTTAAGCCACACGTACACTCACCTGAGCTAGCCAGATTTCCTGTTACATAAACTCATCTTGAATTCAGCATTTCCTTCTACAAACAGTTCTGAAATTAAAGATGACATAACACAATACAAAATTTTGTTATTTAATCAGGAAAGATTCAAATCCCTTAATGGGATCAGCATACCACAGGAACTCTTAACTGAGGGACTCCTTCTAATAAGGTGAAGGGAAACGGGCAGCTCAAACTTAAAGACTTTAAGTTGACAGCACAAATTTAAGGAAATTCAATTCCGCTGACGATGTGGTAAATACATAACACTTTGAACATGGTATTTCCTCTACATAGAATGTAGTTCTTGACACACTTGCCCCTTTGTGCAATTAATTCATCTCACTTGCCCTTCAAATTTCAACTCAAGTGCCTTTCCTTTCCCCAGGGAGGCCTTATCTCATTCCAAGTAAGTGTCCTTTTACTGTATTCTCATACAACCTTGTCTTTTTCCTCAAAATCCCATGTTTCCATTTCTAACTATATAATCCTTTATACAACTATTTATTAATATCTTTCTCCCCCACAAGACTATAGAGACTATGTCTATCTTTGTTCAGTATTTTAACTCTACCTAGAGTTTGTTCAGTATTTTATTCCACCTAGAATACAGCTTTTCACATACTAGGAATTGAGAAATATTTCCTGAGTGCATGAATGAATCAATGTCATCACCAACAGAAGCCACTACTATGCTTTTAACTCCAATGAAAACATGTAGAAAACAATCCACTTGTCTAAAAAGATTGGACAAACAGAAAAAAATAGCACAGAAAAAAAATCAGAGGGAAATGAAAAAGAGACAAACACAGACTTCTACTGAAATTTCCACTTTCAGGAGAGAAAAATATCCGTTAAGATTGGCGACTTCCCTTTCTTAAGGCAATGCTTCCTGTAAACCCAGTTACTGAAACCAGATCACAGAGTAAACAGAGTAAGACAGTACAGTAATTAGCTGTGCCAACAGAGGATGCTTTTAAAGGTGGTTTTCGTCATGCTCCCATTGCATGCAGCAGTGGTGTACCCCTCTGGAGCTCCCAGTCATTACTGTGACGAGGAGAGTTAGAGAAATATCAGTGGAAAGGAACCAAAAGCCAGGAAACAGACACCATAATGAAAACCTGAAGGAATCAGGATTATTTCATTCCTAGAAAAAAATGGCAGATTAAATCATGGAATGGTAGGGACGGTGAGCAGCTGTTCTTCATTCCCAAGGAGCATAGGTAAGGGAGGAAGGATTCCAGCTCAGCATAAGCAAGGACCCATTCTCCCTCCCGTTCCAGTCCAACCTACCCTCCGGCCACTGCCACGTCTCAGGTGACCTCCCACTTCTCAGCACTAAGCCCCTTCTATCTCTTTACTCATGGCTCTCCTTAAAAGTCCTTCTCGGAAAAAACTTCCTCTGGCTACAAGAGTTGGTGAAAACTCCCATACCACTGCTTTCATTCTCTACAGGAATTATTTGAACCTATTGTCTCTGAAACCTTCTCCAAACATCTGCTTAAGACAAAAAAAAAAAAAAGCCTCAGAGGTCTCAGATTTCTTCAATGTCTTAGGTCAAACCCAAAAATGCATTGGCATAGATGAGGGTACATACTCAGGAAGACAAGATTTTTAAGGGGACAGATGCCAGGTGGTGGGGTTGCCTATTGGCTCAAATCTAAATCCCCTTTCCTATCTTTTTAAGCTCTCCATCAATTGCAGTCCTGATTAGAGGCAGGTGAGTGAAGATGGAGAGGATCCCTTGCAGACTTAGAATAGTACGTCCTTGAAATAACAGAGGGTCATCAGTGTTTACTGAGCTGCATATGATAACCAACTTACTGCAGTAAATTTCTCCCCAACACTGGGCTTCTTTTTCCCTTGCTGGTACTGGCAAGTTCCAAAATGACTACAGAGAAGCTCAAAGCAAATGAGGATGAATGATAGGCAGAACATCTTATCTGGCTTCAGTATTTGTAGCCACTGATAGACCTGAGGGATATCTTCAAGCAGAATGATTCTTTTCCTTTGTGGATTCAATATCCCAAAGCATCACTAAGAATCAGTAATTTGGGGCTCTATTTGCAGAGTGTACTAAAGAGTGATTAATAAACTGCATTAAATTCATGGTCTTGCATAAGTAATTTTTCCTATTAAATAATACTACCAATCTAGTGCTGAATTAGATATAGAATTACTATTAATTTAATTAATTATTATTAATTTAAATTGATTACAAATCTTAAAACCTGGTGCAACAATTTATACAAAGTCCAGCAACATGACAAGTACTCAAGTAAATTTATTTTAACATCAATAAATAAATAACATATAAAACTAGCAGAGAATCAAACTCTTGGCTACTTTTATCTAAAAAATTTAAAAATGTAATCCTTAGCAGAGTCACAATTCTTTATGAGGACAAGGTAGAGGCATCCCATGTTCTAAAATTTTAAGAACGATTTATGTCTTGAATTTTAATTATATATTAATTTAATTATATACATACACACGTGTGTTTTAAGTAAAGAGAATAAGTTTTATGTGTTTCCACATAAGTCAAATTAAGTTTTGAACATATATGAGATCTATCTCTGCACTCAAAAATTAGAATCCAAAGGGGAAAATATGAAAAAAAATCCATTAAGAGGGGGTTATAGTAAGACCTGATTTACAACCTTAAGCAAACTGTTTAAATATTCTAGTTAGCCACATACTTGCTTTGTGTGATTTTAATTTCATCACACAAAACTGAATAGAACAAAAGTTATGAATAACAAAAGTACTGTACCACTGCTCAAGTGAAAATAGACACCAAAAAATACATACATACATACATACATAAGCAAACAGTCCAAGCAATTTTGGGGTTTAGTGCTAACAATTTTATTTCATGGGACCAATTTTATAGCATTTCTTTCCAGAACCAGTAAACTTAGGGCTGCCACAATATTTCATCTTTTGGTCTGCGTTTATAGAGCAGATTGGGGGAAAAGTGCCTGTGTTAGAGTCCAACTAGAAAAAATTTGTGCAATGCTTCCAAGTTTCTAATTGTATAAATATTCATGTTTCTATACTGCATGTAATAATTAAAGTGGTGTGTTCTACTGCAAGAAAGCCCATTTTTCATATCGGACGTTATCCATGGTAACATGGACCAGAAGTGCAGTTCTGTGCTCTGTTACACATGCTTTTCATTTAGTGTCTAAAAATGATGTAGCCATGTGATAGACAACCAAAAAAAGCAAGCTGATGGAAAAGGGCCTTGGAAGTAGAGTATCTTTTTTAATAAATGTTTTTTATTTATCGAAATAGATTCAATTTAGCCAGGTCAAGGCTCCTTCCTCAAAGCAGCATAAGAAAGTTTCACCAAGCTCCTGATAATCAAGGTGACCCCTTATCCATGTGATCAGATTAATAAACGTAAGAGGAACACAAGTATCTACTGGGCTAGATTAAATGCACTTCCCTATGTGAGAAGCCCTCAAAGAATCTCTCTTACGAATAAACGGCTAAGAATCTGCTACTATCCCGTTGTCCTCCAGTTTTTCTTACCCTTGTCATTCTCTTTCCACTCTGCTTCTTCCACAGCCACAGTCAAATAAGGGAAACGGGAGATGGTCAAATCACCTACGACTTCTGAATGAATGGAGCTAAAACTGCAAAGTTAGGGAGCTGAAATGGGAGAAATGGGACTATTTTTCATAATAGCTACCTCCTACTGGGCTTCCACTGTGCTAAAAAAAGGTGCTCGACATATCACACATCGTCATTAATTCTTCTTGTCACTAACAAACTTGTGAAATACATAGCAGAGGAAACATCAAAAACCAGGTCCTCCCATCTTCAAAGCCCACGTTCTTCCCCACCCTGCCAAATTTCCTTCCTCTGAGACCGTGCTGGAGCTCCAAAAAGGTATGGAGTTCCAATGTTCCAAGGGAATTAAATGAGAGCAAAACAGGTGTGTGCAGTCAACAAGAGCCAAAAGCAGACAATTTCTAGCCTCTTTGGAAGCATTCCTATTAAAGGTCACTTGTGCACAAGTATGATCCAATGATTTTACAGAGTAGGATCTCTTCCACACAGATAATAGAGGCTAACTGATGTCAAGGGTCATCTGGAAAGAGATCACCATGGTTGTAGTTATACACACAACAGAAAAGCAGAACTCTAAGTCTCAGGATGCTTAAGTGTGGAGAGAGGAAAGAGGATGCACCAGTGGCCCCGTGTGAGGCCTTTGCCTGAATCTTGTCTCTCAAGTGGCCAGCCTAGGACAGAGGAAGGGCACAATGTCAACTCTACCCATTCTAGGGGCTAAAGAGTGTCAGCTGAATGTGAAAGGTGCTGGTGTTATGTGATCCCACCTCACAATCAGGTGCCTTCCAGATCAGACCTACCTCTCTGTTAACATCAACCACAGGCACATCTGTCTATGGCTCTGTCCTTCCAGGGCACCAAGATTTCTCCCTGTGCCTACATACACCATCTGACAGTTACCTAGCTTAGTAGATCAAATAAATGATTCTTGCCTTTTGAAAACTGCTTACATACAAAAGGAGAGTTTTCTCATTTCTCATTGAGCAGAACCCAGATATTGTTATTAATTTTCCAAACACTAGAATATTATTGCAATTTTTGCTAAAACAAATATTCTCAAAAGAAATTAATGCAAAAGGCAACCTTTCAGTTTGATTTATAAGACAATCTAGGAAAATGAGTATGCTTTAGTACCACTCTAACCACGTGGATTTGCAAATTACAGCAAATTGGCCCAATACAATTACTGAGGTTTATTTATTTTTATTTTTTTAAGACCTTATTTATTTATTTGAGAGAGAGAGAGCATGAGATGTGGGAGGATCAGAGGGAAAAGCAGACTCCCTGCTGAGTAGGGAGCCCAATTCGAGACTCGATCCTGGGGCCCCAGCATCATGACATGAGCCGAAGGCAGTCACTTGATCAACTGAGCCACCGGTGCCCCAATTATTGAGGTTTATTAATGAAATTCCCTAGGAACTGGACCTTGGTATTATATAATACATAGAATAATCCTAAAAAAGAGGTTTTTCTTGATTTATCCCACTGTATTTTTTTAAATCATTCACTGTGTTTCACTGTGTTTAATAGCAACATTAATATGTTCTGAGAACTTGCCATGTAAATACACTCATTATCATCATACGCGCACACGCATTGAGAGATATTTAGAGCTAACATTAGTGTACTCCTCTTACACTGAACAAGAATCTGTTGTCAATTTTTTTATAAGTGACAATAAAGACAGTAATTCATTTGGCCACTGAATTAGTTCCAGCGGCATGTAGTACTGATATCACAGGTAAAAAAATATCTGTACAAAAATAAACCAGACAGCATGAAATGGAAAATATTTAAAACTCCATAATATACCGTGGATCACCACATCAAAAACTAATGATATATTGTATGGTGACTAACATAACGCAATAAAAAAAAAAAAAAAAACTCCATAATATAAAATGCTACGGAAATACTTTTCTTGGACATTGACTTTTATATAAGTATTTTCAAACATTTATGTTAAGGATATTTCTATTATTCATATTCTTTGAAAGAAGTCCTATCTTAAACTGAGAAATTTTGAAAAAGATTAAAAGTTCTCAAGTGATTTATGAAAATTAATATAACTTCTGCCGTCTCCAGTTTTGACAGCCAGATTCACAAGCTTCGTCTGATTTTCAACAACTAATTTCCTAGGTTTAAAAAAAAAAATAGTCCTTATAACAGCAAAGGTTTCCAGCAAGCTGTTCTTTAAAGGTCTGGTTTGATAATTACTCCAAACTCCCTAAGAAATGCAATATTTCCAACACATACCAAGCAGCACACCTGTGTCCTCTGCACAGCCTGGCCTCCTCTTATCTCCACGTGAGTGTTTCCAACCCCGTTGTGTCTTTTGGGTCTCCTCCATTCATAGAGGGACACAAATGGAAACGTTTTGATGTATGTTAATTGATGTTTGTCCAAGCAGTATGAAGTAATAATCCACAGGAGCCGCGGAAGCTCTTACAAGGCAAAGTCGAGGGAACAATCAAAGTTTTGAGTGGATTATTGCAAGTCCACACCCAGGCGAAGCTGACTTACAGCTTTTCATCCTTCCACAATGATACTATAAATAAAGCAAAGAAATTTTTGTTCTCATCTAATCCCCTCTATTATGTGGTCTTGTATGCCGTCTCACGCAATTGGTGCAGTCTACACTTCAGGCTCGCCATGAGGCAGGGGTAGGTGACAGGGCTGTCTACTGACCTCACGACATAACCCAATGGGACCCTGAAGGCCTGGCATGTCTCTGTTGGACAAATCTCTGAAGGATAAGAAAAGAACTCCTAAATCCAAAGGAATACCAAGGTTTGGAAAGTTGAAGTTAAAAAATGCACCAAATGCATTCTCGGGAAAAAACAGAAACAACTAAATTCAAGTTGGTGCTCAGTGGAACATTTCAGTTTGTGCTTGCATTTAGCAAAAATAAAAATAAAGTACACTCATATGCATAAAATGCTACCCGATGATTCTCCTTCAAACTGTACAAAGAACAAGCTTTAGCTGTCCATAGACCAGGAACGAGCAGACTCTAATCATCAGTGCACCTGGTGTAAATTGCTGTATAATCATTCCAGCTGCAATGATCAGTATATTTGAATGCCAAGAAAATGCATAAGTTGACTCTCTATGAGGCGGTTCCTTGTTGATACAAAAGGCCTCAAGGCATTAGCAACTTTGTATGTTCACTTAATTTCTTGGAATTATGTAAGTATACATATGATTTGAGAAAAATAAATTAAGCAACACCTCGAGGCTATGCTCATTTCAGCTGCTTCCAGTCATTACTATTTTGTCCTTTAAAAAGATCAGAGTGTGAATGTACAGTGAGTGCAGGTGCGTGTGAGTGTGTGTTGCATACATCCCTTCTACCTGGCAGGAAGCCCACTCACCATTTATTTGGTCCTGATACAAAGCTAACAAATCATGCCTGGTTTAAGACAGACAATAGGGAATCAACATATTAATAATAGGGTAAATAAAAGTTGATATGGGAAGTATTTAACCTGTTGTCGTGCCACCACCCTGGAAAAATGGGTATAGACGTCTTACAAAGATTGTTTAGAAATTACTCACACCATGCCCCAGAGGATTAGGGCTTATGACAGTAAATTCAGCACTATGCACACTGGAAATATAAAATAACTATCTGTTAAATTAATACATAGACATCAGAGAGACACAAAGTGTGTGTGTGTGTCTGTGTTCTCACTCAGTTGAGTCTAAAAGATCTAGGATGGAGGACATTTTAAGAAGATTATTCCAGTGTAAGAATGGACAGGAAGAATCAATGTCTAAATTACTGTCTACAGACTCTGGCTCTTCTAATTTTAAAAACAATCTGAAAAAAAAAAAAGAGATTTTGCTTTATCACTGATCAGCAAAGGGATTGGTTGTCCTTGGGTCAGATGTTCATCCAATGACTGGTAGGCAGGAGAAGGTCATGGGGTCATGTTGCTTTCCCAGGGCTGTGGTATGACAAATTTTCCTAAAAAAGGATGTGAGCAGAGCAGGCAGTAAAGTAAGATGGATTTATAAAGACATTATCAAAATTAAGTTTGGAAAAAATCGCAGAAACATTTACACATAAATTTGGAAAGAAAATGACTAACCTTACCAGGAAATGTACAAAGCTAGGAGCAGTTTAATACTCGGACAGACATTTGATGATTTGGATTATTCAAACACCTCAAACCCACATGAAGTGACTGTATACAAATGTCACCTAGAGAGGCCCTCACTTAGAAAAAGTCTTTAACTGGGGCGCCCAGGTGGCTCAGTTGGTTAAGCATCCAACTCTTGATTTTGGCTCTGGTTGTGATTTCAGGGTCCTGGGATCAAGCCCCACATCAGGCTCTGCACTCAGTGGGGAGTCTGCTTCTCTCCCTACTGCTCCCACTCTCCCTCTGCCCCTCACACCCTCGCAAGTGCTCTCTCTCTCTCTTTCTCTAAAATGAATAAATAAATCTTTTTTTAAAATGAAAAGAAAAAGTCTTTAATTAATAAGCCCTTATCTTCACCAAATCAGTATTCCAAGAATGAAAGTCATACTGATTCTGAAAAATACGTAGTATAATTGGTAGAAATACTCATCCTGCCTGACAAATGTTACCACAAACACTACTGGTTTGTTTGGTAAAGGCTGAGGAATTTTCTGATATTGAAAGGGAATCAAATTTTTTTTTTCTTAAAATCAAAAGCTGCCTTGGCTGCTGAGCCTGTCCAGTTTCAACTTCCAATTTTATTCCTGAGCAGGAGTTAAGGATCCCAGGACCTTAGGATCATGACCTGATGCTGAAGGCAGATACTTAACCGGCTGAACCACCCAGGTGTCCCGCCTCATAAGATGTCTAAGAGGCAGAGAAAGTAACAGACTGTGGCAAGGAGAGAGAGTCAGAACAGACCCCAGTGTTGCTGTGTGATTTTCACGGCCATCACTTTGCAGAGTAGGAGTTAAAAATAGGGAGTCTAAAGTCTGACCCCCCAGGTTTGAGTTCTTTTTTTATTAAATATGTGAACTTAGGAAAATTATGTATCCTCCGTGTTACTTAGTTTAAAAATGAGGATACTTACAGTATTAGCCCATTATCCCTCATCCCATTGCTGTGAGGAGAAATGAGCACATATATGTCAGGACTTAGAACAGTGCCTGTGTGACATGATCTGGATGACTTTCCAGCAAAGTATAGGTCGTACGTGTTATAACAACACAGCCTTAGGAACATAATACAAAGATGCACAACCACAGAGTAACCTCTGCTTTAAGCAAACCAACCAGGGATTGGATACCCAGTAAATGCCTTAAAACATGTACTGATGTTCTTTTGCATGGAGGACTTAGAAAAAGTAAGTTAAGCCACAGGGGCACTTTGATGCCCAAGCTATGAAGCAGAGGAAGTCAAGGTCTTTAGTAGACCTGGATAGGGAATATCAGCAGGCAGTGGTCTTCGAATGGCTTCACCATTCTTCCATCACTACACAAAATCAACAGGTAGAGAGGGAAAATTGGGGCTTTGAAACAAAGTAGACCTAGATGTAAATCCTAGCTCTACCAGTTACTGTGTTTAAGAGTGGACTTCAGTAAGCTTAGAGCCTGAACTGTCTAAGAGATGCTATTCATGGGAAATTAACCTTTGATTCACCTGGTTCCACGATAAGCACTCAAGAATCTGCTGGGGTTATTTTGTAACAGTGACTTGCAGATGGTCACATAGATTTAAAAAAAAAAAGGGGGGGGGGACTCATCTGGCAGAACCATCACACTGGGAAGCATGCATTGCCCGCACCTGTACCTCCATCTGTGAGTGCACCTCGTTGCCTCCCACTCTGTGTAATTGGTACCATAAGCTTCTACGTCCTTTGTGATTAAAGGAACTTCATATCCTTTCACTTATGTCTTTGGTGCCTCTCCATCAATCATTTCACTATACTGTGATTGCGCTATTGTGACAACCACATATTATCTATATGACCCTAGACAAATTACTTAAACTTCCGGGTCCCAGTCTTTCATCTGCACTACCTGGCATGTAATAGCAGCTTGACAAATAATAGCAATGATTATAAAGTGATTTTTTACAATCTCTCAACTTTAACATCTTTTATCTTTGTTTGCACTCTTCCTACTTCACGTATTAACAGTCACTGAGTTGCATTGATTTAGCCTTCAAGATATGTATTCTATGAGCCTTCCTTTTTACTTCCACAGGTTTTATAAAAACTATATACTTATTCCTCACTTTCTTGGAAATTTACAATGCATATTAATATATTAAAGCTAGTACTTCCTAAAGGAAAAAATTTCATTTAGTTCAATATTTGCCAAATGAAATTGCCTCTGGATTTTTTTAAAATTTTCAGTGGTACATCTCTTCAAAACTTTCAAAATTTATGTTCTATGGAACACAATTTGAAGAAAAAAAAAAGGTGTGCCTATTGAAGCCAAGGCTACTGAGGCTGTAACCCAATGTTGTTTACCTCAACCCTCTAATCTGACCAAAGCATCCTTTAGTGCATCATCTTATCTACTTTCCTCCACCTCTACCAAATTTTATTATGTGCTGAATAGATTCTACATTTCCTACAGCTTTTCCAACTTTTCTACAAAGCCCTCAGACCCCTCCCCAGCCAATCCTGAAAAGCCAACACCCCTCTCCCCACCCATCAAATCCTGCCCAGCCCCTGAGAGTCAGCTAAACCTGACCTCCCTTAACCACTGGAGTCTGAAGGACCTTCTCCTTCTATGCTTGTAGAACATTTCATTTGACTTTTAAGTAAGTACTTCTTTGTTATTTATGATGTGAGCAATTTGATATATTCTATCTCTTCACCCAAATTATTAACTCCTTGATCACGCCTTCATCTCTTCATATACATTACAGTATCTGACACAGTACCTAATACATAATATCAACTCAAAAAATTATCTGCTGACTTGCTTTAATGAAATTGTCTTCTCTCTAATAGTGCAGATATGTGTGTAGGAGCTTTTGCTACCACATGAAATCACATATTTTTAGCACTCTGTTGTAGCTATAGTAAGACAACACAAATATTCAAACACTGGGTTGGAAAGCTTTGAAAAGAAATAGAATTGCTCTGTTTTGACTGAAAGAAAAGATTCAGGATAAATGAAGATGGTTTTTTACTTAACTTTACAATGATAAATAATAATACCAAATATTGATGTTAGTGAGAGTAGTAACAATACACACCTAAATGATTTTATTTCTTTAAATTTGATTCATTTTTATCTTGATTTAGATTACAAAACAAAGTACTATAGTCAAAACTTACAGTCTTATTTATTTATTCATGAGAGTCAGAGAGGGAGGCAGAGGCAGAGGGAGAAGCAGGCTCCCCAAGGAGCAGGGAGCCCGATGCGGGGCTCGATCCCAGGACCCTGGGATCATGATCTGAGCTGAAGGCAGACGCTTAATTGACTGAGTCACCCAGGGGCCCTACACTCTTATTTATACTATAAATTTTAGAACTCCGCCTCTGTAGAATAGAAATACTACCTACTATCAGTGTCATTCTTACTTTTCTCCCCAAACATGTCAAAGTTCCAGAATTTAAGATCTAGCAAGGAATTCCAACCAACAATCTTATCATAAGCCATTTAGTCACCAAGACAAATGGAATTCTGTGGCTCAATGTTTGCTTTCTCACTCCACTACATGTGGAAAATCAACATGAACCTAGAAAAACCCAAGATATCATATTGTCTTTATGTGTAGTTGCATGTTAAAAATGGAGCAGTTCTAAAAGTAAATACTACATTTGTGGGAAAGTATGATGAGCCCACAAAGGAAATGAAGGTTGTTACTATTCAGAGATTTGGGAGAAAAGTGTAAGATATAAGAAGGTGAAGTGGCAGTTAACTATAGATTAGTTTGTCAATTATTAGTAGGAAAAGCTAAATAGTTGTAGTTTTACGAGATTAAGAATTTGTTTTTGTTTTAGCTCTGATCCTTAGCTTATAAACAGGAAGTTTCTGCTGTTATTTTAGCTAACTTTGCCCTTCCAAATGTGTCGCCTCATCATATAACCAGTTTAAATGTTTCACTGCAAATTAGTACAAAAAGGTGAAAAAGCAAAAACCCTTCAGCAGTACACTAACAAAGAAAGACTGGATATGATCTTTCTTCCAGAAGAAGAAAGGCTGAATATTGTCCCCAATGAAGCAAACTAGAAATTGTATAGAAATCTACATGTGGTACTTGCATATCATCTACATGATACATTAAAATATCTTTCATCTCATACATTTTGGGGTGATTCATTCATATAATGAACTTCTGAATATATTCTTTATGAAAGATACTATTTTGCGGATACGTGGTCTTAATAATTATGGTGGAGAACCTCAGTTTAACAGCAACTGTGGCCAACAGAAAAAGTTGGTTAAAGCAGGGAATCATAAAAAATAATGCATACATACCTTAAATATTTTGTCCTAACTCAAAACATATAAATGTATATTCATTTTCCAATCTTCTGATGCTGGGCCAATTTTTTCTTCTTTTTTTTTAGTTTGAATCCATCATTTTTCTTTCCAGCGTGAACCATACTCAAAATACATCATCAAAGATTTCCATTTGTGCTCTTTAAAGTGAAAACTTAAAAATATTTGAGAAACAGTATAAGTATATATCTTCCCTAGATGTTTACAACATCTTCCAATTTTTCACAGTTGTCTCGGTTACAATGAGTTTGGCAACAAATTTTCGGTATCTGTATTGCGTTGTTCAAAGCAAAACGTTTTTGTTTGTTTTACATTCATATCCCATTAATTTCCTTAATCTCTGATTAAATTCCCAGAGAAAATATAACTGATAAAGGTTAATCTTCAAAGACACTATCAAAGTTGGCCTTGGACACGTGGAGTGTCATTATAGAGCAGAAACGGGGTCCTGTCCATTGTCCACAAAGCCTTTACGTAGATAGCAAATCTATCTCCCATTTCATGTTTCTTCCTTCCGTAATGGTAAAATTTCTGGAACACTGGTATTTAGTAAATAACTGTTGAATGAATGAGAGCCCACAGGTAAGTATTTAATCTTTATTGCACATGCATGAAGGTATGTGTCTTCTGCTGATCCTTTTAGCAGGCAACATGACGTACTGAAAAGAGCACAGATAATTGTAGTTAAATGTGGATGCCAACTTGTGTGACTTCTGGTGAGTCATTTAACCTAAGTCTGAATCTCTCACCTGTAATAATAAAGCTAATAATACCAACCTCAGGGAGTTACTATGAAAATTAAATAACATACTGAGAAGGTGTCACAGGTGGGTTTTTCAAGAAGCAGACCCTGAGGTGGAGTTAGAGTGTAGAACGTTTATTAGAATGCTCTTAGGATCAGCACCTGGGGGAGGGTAGAAAAAAAGCAGGATTGGCCATAGGAAAAACTGACCTTTGATATGGGCCTGATAACTGCTTCAGCTGACCCGGCAGGGAGTTTTGACCTGAAACAGGGCCATCAGAATCCCCCCAGGTTTGGCCAAAGTGGCTAGACTTTTATACCTGCCCCTTGATCAGTCATTGGAAGTGGGCCACCCTGGGAAAGGTGTGACCTTAAGCAAGGTGGCTCTGTGCAGCTGAAGAAATCCCTGCAGGGGCTGACAGTTGTGGAAGGCCACTTATAGACAGTTCTCCACTGGCCAGACAACGGACTTTCACCTGCAGAGGATCTAAGCACCCAACTCCATATTCATCACAATGGGCTTGGCCAATAACAGAAAAACCAAAGGTAAGTTCCCTTTCTTTCATTTCCCTCTAGTCATCAGTGCCCCCTCAATCTAGACAGACTACCCACTCTTTTGAGCCTTGTCCCAAGTCACAATCCGTGCCACCGGGCCCTCCATTCTCAGAGAAGTTTATCTACTTCTTGGTTTTTTAGCATTGGAAGCACACCCTCCCTGAACATTTACTACTTTCCCTACCTCGGCTAAACATGCACTTTGTCCTTCTGCACTCACCAACTTACTGAAATCACTTACATCTTTTCTTGGATGTAAGGTCAATCGTTTTACAAACGTTTATGTTTTTGCTCATCTGAATAATCTTAATTTCCCTATTTGTATTGCCCATGAGGATCTTTTTTTTTTTAATTTTATACATATGATTTTTTAAATTTTTTTATTTTATTATGTTATGTTAATCACCATACATTACATCATTAGTTTTTGATGTAGTGTTCCATGATTCATCGTGGATCTTAAAGAGCAATATTGCCTCTAACACTTGATAACATCTTAAAATATCAGCATATACACCAAGAGGCAGGCATCATCACTGCGGACCCCATCAAATATCTAGTACCCACTCCTTGAAGACCTAAGAGAAATCTACACTTGAACCAACAACTTACAACCAGAGTTCACACTGCAGTCAGTTTCAGAAAATGGAGAATAAATTGAGCTCTTCTGAACTACAAATTTTTCTAAGAACTAAATGTCAGAGTTTTGTGAACTCAGAATGTATCAGGGATTTTAAAAGCCCTGCAGAAGTTAAGGTTGCATAGTTGTAAGGGTGCTTGGGATCTGTTGCCATTTCAGACATGGGTTGGCTGGTTACCCATAAATGAGAACCCTGTACATGAGCCCGCTCCCCTTCTATACATGGGGCTTTCTCCTTAATGACCTCACGCTAACCCTGTAATCTCCCTTATGGTTTAGTTTTGGGGTTTGAAAAGGAGGGGTGTTTGTTTTGTAATAAAACATTAACTAAAAGAATGAAATTAAGATCATGGAAGGCTTCAGAAAAATCAGAGGATACGAATATTTCAAAAAACTTGCCCATCCCCCTAAAATTGAGACTATGACATCATTAGCTATATGGGAAAATAAAAATAAAAACCTGATCAAAGTATTCAACTACCATGCTGTTTCTGAAAATAGTCCAGCATGCAGCCATACAAGAGGTGGTTTGGGTCTTTCCACAGATAGCAATGACATGACATCATCTTCCTTTCAATGATCACTTTGGTTGGAAGGGAGGAGAGTTCTGCTTGCTCCTGAGTTACTTCTAGTAGGTGGGCTGGTTTAGGACTGTGTTTGCTTCTAATGCAACATTAGACAGTTTTTATAGTGAAGAAAAATCAGAATTTTCAAACAATGCAGTTAAGCATTGAGTTGTAATCCTAGTTGCCTTTGTGTGTGTGTGTGTGTGTGTGTGTGTGTGTGAACATTCTCTATCCTGCCCTAGGAAGAGGAATAGGAGGAAGAAGGGAGGAGGAGAGAAGGAAGGAGGAAAGTGTCAGGGGGGAGAAAGAGCGGAGAGGAAGAGAAAGGGAGAAGGAGGAGAAAAGGAAGTTATTGGCAAAGGGAGGAGTAAGGAAGGAGGAGCAGGAGAAGAGGGAACGATCTTAGAGGAAATCAAATGGAATGGAAACTCCACACATGGCCAAAGCTTGGGAAGTTGGTGACAGGTGCACACACATGTGTCCAGGTACACATGAAGCCATTGGGTTTCCTCATATGATAGAGAGCTGGAACTGGGTAGATAAAATGAAAAGATAAGGGGCTCTCATGGGTTCTCATTATGTGCCATGTGCTGGCCTTAGCACTTTATTCTCAGCCCACAAAACAATCCTATGAAATGATCTGCAATTTACAAGCAAGGAAACTGGGGCTCAGATGAGTAAGGAACCTGCCCAAGATCATAGAGATAGCAAATGGCAGAAATGAGATAAAACTCCAGTTGTTTTTGACCCAAAAATCTTTGCTCACAGTAGAAGAATGACTAATGCTAATTAAAGATTTCATAATTTCTCTTGTCAGTTCATTCTAGTTTATATTCTTGGTCACGAAATAGAATATGTGGCAGTAAAGATTAAGCACGTGTAGCTGTATTGAGTCAAGTCCCTAAGACAGTGACACCTGCCCCCAGGACAGTCTTGCTGTGGAGTACCCCTTCTCTTAGATGGTGACGGTGTTACGGTTGCTTATGTCTGAGGATAGTAGGAGTTTTCCTAGCTTTTTGTGTCCAGCCACAACTCTTCACATTGTGGGACTAGATCTCTCTCTCATGGACAGAAACCGGCGCTCGATCTCTTTGTCCCTGTCACGAGTGTTTTCATCAGAGCCTCTGCAGTGAGAGCAGCAAAGCAGACACTGCCCTGGGGCTGTGCTTTAGGGCCCTCAAAATTTCCGGCACCAAAATATATATCTGACTCACCTGATAGCTAAAATCTTAAGTTCCATAATTAGCATCTTGAGCCAAGCAGGAAACAAATTTTTTTTAAGAAAGCACAATAAAGTTGTGAATTCCAGTTTACGTGGCTCTAAAACTTCCTAGCCTCCCAGTGTGTACAGTGATGTAGATGCTAGAAGGGCATTCCTAAACCTAGCAATATTGTCAATCACTAGGATCCCACGTACTAATGTTCGTCCTCTAGAAACAACATTTTTTTAATATTGTCTAAAATTTCCTCCATATATAACTCATATCTTAAACTTTTTATCTTTTATCTGCATTCAGTTCTTTACCATGTTTTTTGGGGGGGTTGGAATGAAAACACAAAAGAAAACTAGAGTAAAGAAACCCAAAATGTTGCAAATGTTTAGCTGACGTAATCCAGGTTTGAAGCAAAAACCTTTGTGGGTATTTCTACAAGACTTTGTCATTATATCCATGAAAGCTACTCCTGTGTTTAATTAGTGTGATTGGTGTATATTCTCTATTAATGGATGACAGAAAAACAAAGAAAATTCCAAGGATGTTAAAATGTTATATTGTGTTCAAAACATCTAGTACATTTCTTATTTTGAAGATAAAGAAAAAGCATACAAAGTGGGAGCTGGAAGTTTTTAAATATTTTATAAATATTTTTGAATAATTCTAGACTTCCAGAAAAGTTGTAAAGAGAGTACAGAGAATTCCTTTATAGCCTTCCCCCAGTTTCCCCTAATGTTACTATTGACAGAACTGTGGTGCATTTGTCAAAACCAAGAAACAGACATTGGTACAGCACTATTAACTAAACTACAAACTATTTGAATCACCAGTTTGTCCACTAATAACCTTTTACTATTCCAAGATCTCCAGGATACCACACATCATTTAGTACAATTTTTATTAAAGCAGTATCTGGTTCTTCTCAACCCATGAAGTACATGGTGGACAGATAATTTTTGTAAGTGGCGCCAGATTATTAGCCTGCCAGGGTGCTTGTGATTCTTGGTCTTGTCTTCTTGAGGAAAAAGCTATAGGAAAAAAAATTGAAAGAAGACGTTCAGACATCTCACAAAGACAGAGAGAGCACATAAGCAGTGCTACCCCACTTTTATGTGTGGAAGTGTAGCTCATAGCACTTAGCCCCCAGCTTTACTCTCCAGTGGGACCCAGGCTTCAGGCACCAACACTGTGACCAGGTTCACACAGAATTTTCATCTAGCTGCCTTCCTATTGGATCCATTCTGATTTTTCATGCCGGCTTGCGAGTTGTCTAAAAATTCATGATCTTCTATGGATGTTTGAGTCGTTTCCAATTCGGGTCTATTATAAATAATGCTGCTATAAACTCATACATGTCTTTTAGTGAGGGCATATTTCCATTGAATATATGCCCATGAGTGGAATTGCTGGTTCATAAATTATGCACATAATTCAACTTCAAGAGGTCCTACCAAATATTTTTTCAAAGCAATTATACCAGTGCACATTTTCACTAATAGTACATGAAACTTCTACCTGTTCCATCTTTACCAATATTTGACATTGTCTTTTAATTTTAATCATTCAAGTGGAGATGTACCAGCACTGCATTGTGGTTTTAATTTAAATTTCTTAATGAGTAATGATGGTGAATACCCTTTTATATGATTTGTTAGCTATCTGGATACTTGCTTTGATTAATTAGCTGTTCAAGTCTTTTGCATGTTGGATGAATCTATTGGACTGTCCTTTCAAATTTTTAGCAGTTCTCTACACATTCTGGAAAAATTTCCTCAGTCAGAAAGATGCATTTTCTCCTAGTCTGTAGCTTGTCTTCATCATAATAGTGCATTTGAAAGAACTGATCTTAATTTTAATGATCTAATTAACTTTCTCCTTTAAATATGGCTTAATAGATATTCACCTAGCCTAAGGTCAAGAAGATATTATCCTGCTTTATTCTAAAGTTTTATTGTCTCACCTTTCATGTTTAGATCTGCAATCTGAGACTAAGCTTGTGTATAGTGTGAAGTAGAGCTTAAATTTTCCTCCCCATTTCCAGTTGATCAACCTCATTTGTTGAAAAGAATATTTTCCCCCCATTGAACTACAGTGTTATGGTTGTAATAAATCAAGTGATCATATACATGGTAGTCTATTCTAAGTGCTTACTCTTCTTCACCTGTTCTACATGTCAATCCTTGAGCCAATACTACCTTCTCTTAATTATTCTAGCTTTATAATAAACCTTGACACTAATAAGTCCTTTGTTTTGTTCTTTTTCAATATGATTTTGGCTCTTCTTAGATTTTTGTATTTCCATTTAAATTTTAGAATTAGCTACCGTCCTCCCCCCTCCCCCCCACCACTCTGGGATTTCAGTTAGGATTAAACTTTATCAAGATATCACTGCAGGAAAAAATTGACATGTTTATAATATTGGATTTTCTAATCCATGAATATGGTATATCACTTCTTATTATTTTGTTTTGTTTCTGCTTTTTAAAGATATAATTTACATATAATTAATTTCATACTTCTTAATTGATGGTTCTATGAGTTTTGACAAATGCATATAGTCATGGTAGCACTAACTTAAATAAGATATGGAACAGTTTCATCATCCAAAAACTCCCTTTGTTGCACCTTTGTGGTAAACCCTTCTCCCTCCCATGATCCCTGAAAACTACTGATCATTTTTCTGTCCCTGTGGTTTTGCCTATTCAAAAATGTCATATAAATGGTATCATAGAGTATTCAGCCTTTTCAGTCTGACTTCTTTTACTTAGCATAATACATTTTAGATCCATCCATGCTGACATATTTTCTCCTTTCTACTTTTGAGTAGTATTCCACTGAATGGATATAGCACAGTTTATCCTTTAAGTAGTTGAAAGACATTTTGGGCTATTTCCTTGTTTTGGCAATTATAATAATGCTACTATAAATATTCCAGTACAAATTTTTATGTGAAAATAGTTTTCATTTCACTTCCAGTACCTAGGAGTATAATTACAGAATTTTATAGTAAGTATACATTTAACCTCATAAGAAACCAGCAAACTATTTTCCAAAGTGGTTGTAGCATTTTTGCATTCTCATCAGCAGTATATGAGTATGTTGGTGGCTCTATATCCTCACCAACACTTGGCGTTGGTGTTTTCATTTTTCTAATGACTAATGTTATTGAGTATCTTTTCATGGGCTTATTTGCCATCTATATCTTCTCTGGTGTTTAAATATCTTCTTGCTGTTTAAATATTTTACCCATTTTAGAAGACATGAACAGATATTTCTCCAAAGGAGACATCCAGATGGCCAACAGGCACATGAAAAAGTGCTCAACATCACTCATTATCAGGGAAATGCAAATCAAAACTACGATGAGATATCACATCACACCTGTCAGAATGGCTAAAATTAACAACAAAAAAACAACTAAGTGTTGGCAAGGATATGGAGAAAGGGGAACCCTCTCACACTGTTCGTGGTAATGCAAACTTATGCAGTCCCTGTGGAAAACAGTATGGAGGTTCCTCAAAAAGTTAAAAATAGAACTATCCTATGATCTGGTAATCACACTACTGGGTATTTTTCCAAAGAATATGAGAATGCTAATGTGAAAATACATATGCACCCCTATGTTTATGGCATCATCATTTATAATAGCCAAATTATGGAAGCAGTCCAAGTGTCCATCCACAAATGTATGGATAAAAAAGAAGTGAGATATATACATTATTACTCAGCCATAAAAAAGAATGAAATCTTGCCATTTGCAACAACATGGATGGATCTAGAGAGTATAATGCTAACCTAAATGAGCAGTCAGAGAAAGACAAATACCATATGATTTCACTTACATGTAAAATTTAAGAAACAAAACAAACAAAGGGGAAAAAAAAGACAAAGCAGAAAACAGACTCTTAACTATAGAGAACTGATGGTTACCAGAGGGCAGGTGGGTGGGGGGTGGGTGAAAGAGGTGAAGGAATTAAGCGGACACTTATCATGATGAGCACTGAGTAATATATAGAATTGTTGAATCACTATACTGTACACCTGAAACTAATATAACCCTATATGTTAATGACACTGAGGGGCACCTGGGTGGTTCAGTCGGTTAAATGTCCAACTCTTAGTTTAAGCTCAGGTAATGATCTCATGGGTTGTGGGATCAGGTCCTGCATCTGGCTCCACACTCAGCTTGAAGATTCTCTCCCTCTGCCCTTTTTCTATGTTTTTTGAATTTTTCTTTTTCCCTTTTTCAACCAACATCTTATCAATCCCTTTTTTTAAAAATCTTTTTTATTTTTCATTTTTAGAGTCATATTCTATCCCTTCAGTGTAGTTAACCTTATTTTTGTATATATATGAGTTTTTCTCTCTTTAAAATTTTGGGATACAGTTTCTTCTAACAGACCAAAATATACCCTAAATCTCTAGTGTATGGCTTTGTTCTTGTCTCCTGCTTGATCATATTCTCTCCCCCCATTTTTTTTTTAATTTCTGATTTTTCTTTTTTCAACCAACTTCTTATCAATTCCTTTTATAAAATCTTTTATAATTTTCATCTTTACAATCATATTCCATCCCTTCATTGTATTTACCTTTATTTTTGTATATATATAAGTTTTTCTTTCTTTAAAATTTTGGGGAGCAGTTTCTTCTAACAGACCAAAATATGCCCCAAATCTACTGTGTGGCATTGATCTATGCACCAGCCTGATCATATTTGATCATATTCTTTTTTTTTTCTTTCTTTCTTTCTTTTTTTTTTCTTTTTTCTTTCTTTGCCTTTCTTTTCCCCTGGTTTCAGGTCTAATCTGAAGGGATTGCCACAAATCAGGCCGTGATTTGTTTAGTGTATATTTTTCTGGGGTCATTGTTACACTGTTAGCATTTTGTTCTCTCATTCATCTATTCTCCCTGGACAAAATGACAATACAGGAAAAACGCACCTCAAAAAAAAGAACAAGAGGCAGTACTGACTGCCAGGGACCTGATCAATACGGACATTAGTAAGATGTCAGAACTAGAGTTCAGAATGACGATTATAAAGATACTAGCTGAGCTTGATAAAAGCATGGAAGATACTAGAGAAACCCTTTCTGGAGAAATAAAACAACTAAAATCTAGCTAAGTCAAAATCAAAAAGGCTATTAATGAGGTGCAATAAAAAATGGAGGCTCTAACTGCTAGGATAAAGGAGGCAGAAGAGAGAATTAGTTATATAGAAGACCAAATGATGGAGATAAAGAAGCTGAGAAAAAGAGAGATAAACCACTACTAGATCACAAGGGCAGAATTCGAGAGATAAGTGATACCATAAGATGAAACAATATTAGAATAATTGGGATCCGAGAAGAAGAAAAAAGAGAGAGAGGGGCAGAAGGTATATTGGAGCAAATTATAGCAGAGAACTTCCCTAATTTGGGGAAGGAAACAGGCATCAAAATCCAGGAGGCACAGAGAACCCCTCTCAAAATCAATAAAAATAGGTCAACACCCCAAAATCTAATAGTAAAACTTACAAGTCTCAGAGACAAAGAGAAAATCCTGAAAGCAGCTCGGGACAAGAGATCTATAACCTACAATGGTAGAAACATTAGATTGGCAACAGACCTATCCACAGAGACCTGGCAGGCCAGAAAGGACTGGCATGATATATTCAGAGCACTAAACGAGAAAAATATGCAGCCAAGAATACTATATCCAGCTAGGCTGTCATTGAAAATAGGAGAAATAAAAAACTTCCAGAACAAACAAAAACTAAAAGAATTTGCAAACATGAAACCAGCCCTACAAGAAATATTGAAAGGGATCCTCTAAGCAAAGAAAGAGCCTAAAAGTAACATAGACAAGAAAGGAACACAGACAATATACAGTAACAGTCACCTTACAGGCAATACAGTGGCACTAAATTCATATCTTTCAATAGTTACCCTGAATGTAAATGGGCTAAATGCCCCAATCAGAAGATACAGGCTGGGCGCCTGGGTGGCTCAGTTGGTTAAGCGACTGCCTTCGGCTCAGGTCATGATCCTGGAGTCCCTGGACCGAGTCCCGCATCGGGCTCCCTGCTCGGCAGGGAGCCTGCTTCTGCCTCTGACCCTCCCCCCTCTCATGTGTTCTCTCTCTCTCATTCTCTATCTCAAATAAATAAATAAATAAAATCTTTAAAAAAAAAAAGTTCTTAAAAAAAAAAAAGATACAGGCTATCAGATTGGAAAAAAAACAAGACCCATCAATATGCTGCCTGCAAGAGACTCATTTTAGACCAAAAGACACCTCCAGATTGAAAGTGAGGGGGTGGAAAACCATTTACCATGCTAATGGACACCAAAAGAAAGCTGGGGTGGCAATCCTTATATCAGAAAAATTTGATTTTAAACCAAAGACTATAATAAGAGATGAGGAAGGACACTATATCCTACTTAAAGGGTCTATCCAACAAGAAGATCTAACAATTGTAAATATCTATGCCCCTAACATGGGAGCAGCCAATTATATAAACCAATTAATAACAAAATCAAAGAAACACATCAACAACAATACAATAATAGGGGACTTTAACATTCCCCTCACTGAAATAGACAGATCATCTAAGCAAAAGATCAACAAGGAAATAAAGACTTTAAATGACACACTGGACCAGATGACTTCACAGATATAGTCAGAACATTCCATCCCAAAGCAACAGAATACACATTCTTCTCTAGTGCCCATGGAACATTCTCCAGAATAGATCACATCCTAGGTCACAAATCAGGTCTGAACTGGTACCAAAAGACTGGGATCATTTGCTGCATATTTTTGAACCACAACGCTTTGAAACTAGAACTCAATCACAAGAGGAAAGTCAGAAAGAACTCAAATACATGGAGGCTAAAGAGCATCCTACTAAAGAATGAATGGGTCAACCAGGAAATTAAAGAAGAATTTAAAAAATTCATGGAAACAAATGAAAATGAAAACACAACTGTTCAAAATCTTTGGGATACAGCAAAGGCAGTCCTAAGAGGAAAGTATATAGCAAGCAATACAAGCCTTTCTCAAGAAACAGGAAAGGTCTCAAATACACAACCTAATCCTACACCTAAAGGAGCTGGAGAAAGAACAGCAAATAAAGTCTAAACCCAGCAAAAGAAGAGAAATAGTAAAGATCAGAGCAGAAATCAATGAAATAGAAACCAAAAGAACAGTAGAACAGATCAGCGAAACTAGGAGCTGGTTCTTTGAAAGAAATAACAAGATTGATAAACCCCTGACCAGACTTATCAAAAAGAAAAGAGAAATGACCCAAATAAATAAAATCATGAGTGAAGGAGGAAAGATCACAACCAACACCAAAGAACTACAATTATAAGAACATATTATGAGCAACTAGATGCCAGCAAATTAGATAATCTGGAAGAAATGGATGCATTCCTAGCGATGTATAAACTACCAAAACTGAACCAGGAAGAAATAGAAAACCTGAACAGACCCATAACCACTAAGGAAATTAAAGCAGTAATCAAAAACCTCCCAACAAACAAGAGCCCAGGGCCAGATGGTGTCCCAGGGGAATTCTACCAAACATTTAAAGAAGAATTAATACCTATTCTTCTGAAACTGTTCCAAAAAATAGAAATGGAAGGAAAACTTCCAAACTCACTTTATGAAGCCAGCATTACCTTGATCCCAAAACCAGACAAAGACCCCATCAAAAAGGAGAGTTACAGACCAATATCCTTGATGAACATGGATGCAAAAATTCTCACCAAAATACTGGCCAATAGGATCCAACAGTACATTAAAAGGATTATTCACCATGACCAAGTGGGATTTTGTCCTGGGCTGCAAGGTTGGTTCAACATCTGCAAATCAATCAATGTGATACAGTATATTAATAAAAGAAAGAACAAAAACCATATGTTCCTGTCAATAGATGCAGAAAAAGCATTTGACAAAGTACAGCATCTTTCTTGATTAAAACTCTTCAGAGTGTGGGGATACAGGGTACATACCTCAATATCGTAAAAGCCATGTATGAAAAACCCACGACAAATATCATTCTCAATGGGGAAAAACTGAGAGCTTTCCCTCTAAGGTCAGGAACATGGCAGGGATGTCCACTCTCACCACTCCTATTCAGCATAGTACTAGAAGTCCTAGCCACAGCAATCAGACAACAAAAAGAAATAAAACGCATCCGAATCAGCAAAGAAGTCAAGTTCTCACTCTTTGCAGTTGATATGATACTTTATGTGGAAAACCCAAAAGACTCCACCCCAAAACTGCTAGAACTCATACAGGAATTCAGTAAAGTGGCAGGATATAAAATCAATGCACAGAAATCAGTTGCATTTCTACCAAGAACAAGACAGAAGAAAGAGAAATTAAGGAGTCGATCCCATTTACAATTGTACCCAAAACCATAAGATACCTAGGAATAAATCTAAGCAAAGAGGCAAAGAATCTGTACTCAGAAAACTATGAAATACTCATGAAAAAAATTGAGGAAGACACAAAGAAATAGAAAAACGTTCTATGCTCATGAATTGGAAGAACAAATATTGTGAAGATGTCAATGCTACCTAGAGCAATCTACACATTCAATCCAATCCCTATCAAAATACCATCAACTTTTTTCAAAGAAATGGAACAAATAATCCTAAAATTTGTGTGGAACCAGAAAAGACCCCGAATAGCCAGACGAATGTTGAAAAAAAAAAAGCAAAGCTGGCGGCATCACAATTCCGGACTTCCAGCTCTATTACAAAGCTGTCATCATCAAGACAGTATGGTACTGGCACAAAAACAGACACATAGATCAATGGAACAGAATAGAGAACCCAGAAATGGACCCTCAACTCTATGGTCAACTAATCTTCAACAAAGCAGGAAAGAATGTCCCTTGGAAAAAAGACAGTCTCTTCAACAAATGGTGTTGGGAAAATTGGACAGCCCCATGCAGAAGAATGAAACTGGACCATTTCCTTATACCACACACAAAAATAGACTCAAAATGGATGAACGACCTACATGTGAGACAGGAATCCATCAAAATCCTAGAGGAGAACACAGGCAGCAACCTCTTCGACCTCAGCCGCAGCCACTTCTTCCTAGAAACATTGCCAAAGGCAAGGGAAGCAAGGGCAAAAATGAAATATTGGGACATCATCAAGATAAAAAGCTTTTGCACAGCAAAGGAAACAGTCAACAAAACCAAAAGACAACTGACAGAATGGGAGAAGATATTTGCAAATGACATATCAGATAAAGGGCTAGTACCCAAAATCTATAAAGAACTTCTCAAACTCAACACCCAAAGAACAAATGATCCAATCAAGAAATGGGCAGAAGACATGAACAGACATTTCTGCAAAGAAGACATCCAAATGGCCAACAGACACATGAAAAAGTGCTCAACATCTCTCGGCATCAGGGAAATCCGAATCAAAACCTCAATGAGAGGGCGTCTGTGTGGCTCAGATGGTTAAGCGTCTGCCTTCGGCTCAGGTCATGATCCCAGCGTCCTGGGATCGAGTCCCGCATCGGGTTCTCTGCTCCCTGGGAGCCTGCTTCTCCCTCTGCCTCTCTCTCTGTCTCTCATGAATAAATAAATAAAATCTTTAAAAAAAAACCTCAATGAGATACCACCTCACACCAGTCAGAATGGCTAAAATTAACAGGTCAGGAAACGACAGATGTTGGCGAGGATGCGGAGAAAGGGGAACCCTCCTACACTGTTTGGGAATGCAAGCTGGTGCAGTCACTCTGGAAAACAGTATGGAGGTTCCTCAAAAAGTTGAAAATAGAGCTACCCTACAACCCAGCAATTGCACTACTGGGTATTTACCCCAAAGATACAAATATAGGGATCTGAAGGGGTACATGCACCCCAATGTTTATAGCAGCAATGTCCACAATAGCCAAGCTATGCTAAGAGCCAAGATGTCCATCAACAGATGAAAGGATAAAGAAGATGTGGTATATATATGCAATGGAATATGATGCAGCCATCAAAAAAAAAAAAAAAAACCCACAAGATCTTGCCATTTGCAACGACATGGATGGAACTGGAGGGTATTATGCTAAGTGAAGTAAGTCAATCAGAGAAAGACATGTATCATATGACCTCACTGATATGAGGAATTCTTAATCTCAGGAAACAAACTGAGGGTTGCTGGAGCGGTGGGGGGTGGGAGGGATGGGGTGGCTGGCTGATAGGCATAGAGAGGGTATGTGCTATGGTGAGCACTGTGAATTGTGTAAGACTGAGGAATCACAGACCTGTACCTCTGAAACAAATAATATGTTATATGTTAAAAAAAAAAGAACAAGAAGAATAGATAGTAGGAAGGGAAAAATGAAGGGGGCGAAATCAGAGGGGGAGATGAACCATGAGAGACTATGGACTCTGAGAAACAAACTGAGGGTTCTAGAGGTAGGGGAATGGGTTAGCCTGGTGATGGGTATTAAAGAGGGCATGTATTGCATGGAGCACTGAGTGTTATATGCAAACAATGAATCAGGGACACTACATCAAAAACTAATGATGTAATGTACAGTGATTAACATAACATGATAAAAAAATTAATTAATTTAAAAACAATTTTAAAAAAAGAAATCTTTGTGTAACCCAAGGTCACAAAGATTTTCTTCTATGTTCTTTAAAATTTGTGTAGTTTTTGATTTCACTTTAAGTTCTATAATCCATTTTTATTTAATTTTTTACATATGGTAGAAAATATGGATCGATTCATTTTTATATATGAATGTGCAATTGTTCCAGCACATGCAGATATACATATACATATTTCTTTACCTACTCTATCCACTTGTTCTACATTGAACTGTTTTTGCACATTTGTAAAAAATCAACTGATCATTTACATGTGGCTCTACTACCAGACCCTCTGTTCTATCCCATTGATTTACACATCTATTCTTTCATCAATATCCTTGGTCTGTTTTTAAAGGAACTTTCACTCGATATGTACATTACTACCGTGTTTTTGTGCTGGTCTGGGGCATGGTATAGATCAGAAGAAAAACAATTTTCTAAAGAATGTATTTTCTGAGCCTTAGCTCTCCATTACCATCAAACAATGTCCCTCCAACTGTTTTAGTAAACATGTAACTCTTCCTTTGGGATCTTACTTTTTTTTATTCAAGTCCTTCCTATTGTTTTGCTATAGAAAAAGCATTAGGATAAAGTTACCCATCTGAAGATGACAATAAAAGGAAACTCCCTTAAGCAAGCTAACCATGGGTCCAAGAGATGCTGTACCATTTTTCTGTATGTCCAGTGGCCCTCAACCACTGCCAAACAGAAACACACAGACATGCACACATACATTTATTGGCTGATCACAAATTCTTCTCCCCACCTTCATTCTGGTATTCTCACTCAACTTTTTTTTCTATAAAATCCTTCTCATCTGGGGGACCTGGGTGGCTCAGTCAATTAAGCATCTGCCTTCGGCTCAGGTCATGATCTCAGGGTCCTGGGATCGAGCCCCTGATTGAGCCCCTCGTTGGCTCCCTGCTCAGCAGGGAGTCTGCTTCTCTCTCTCCCTGTGCTCCTCCCCTGCTCGTGTGCTATTGCTCTCTCTCTCTCAAATAAACACTCTTTAAGAATAAATAAATAAAATCCTCCTCATCTTAAAAATTCTCTATGTCCTATTGTTATTTCCTATCTCAATTTTTAGTTCATCTATCTTTTCTATTAATATATATATAAAGGGGGAAAAAGACACTGAAGTTAAATATATAAAGCATACATTAATTTTTCAGATTTACTGTTAAGTGACATTGATGGAGAATAAAGTATAATAAAAAGTAGATGTCATAGTGCTTTAGAACAAGAAAATAAAAATAAAAAATATTCTAAGAAAGATGGGTCTCTGTCAAAAACCAGAACCAAAGGTACAAGTACAGTGAGAAGTGCATAGTTGAACTAAATACAAATTTCATTGGAGGTGTAATAGAAAGGACCATCTGGCATCCCATTTTTAATTACATGATAATGAAAAGACCCTGCAATGTGATCCTCCTGAGGTTCCTGGATAGGCTGTTCCCTAAGATAGCCCCAACAAAGGTAATGGGCAGGAATCTGGGTGGAATCTTGAGTAGGAACAAAGGAAGAAGTGTTTCATGGTTATGTATAAATATGTAAATTTAACCATCAAAATCCATCCATGTCTGAGAACTTCTGGGACACCTCAGAACTCTTGCTTTCCCTATAGCCCTTGATCATGTCAGTATGGCAATAAATCATGTAGTTGCCTATCCAAATTCCCTCATCTATTCTAGTAAGTGGTTGACATTAAAGAAACCATGGACCAGGAATGATGGCACACACTAATCCAGTGTCCTGTTCAAGTTGTCCTGTTAAAGAAGAAATCAGGACACACTGCATCTTGAGTTGGCTTCCTTGCCTTTGTGCTTCTCCAGAGACCTCCAACTGCCCAGAGTGGGGAATACACATGTTGCTTTTTCCTCTTCATGTCACCATAACAGTATCCATCTTGTTTTGTTTTGGAGAAAAAAATTTTTAAGAAAATAAAATATCATGAATGACAATCACTGTGAACACAGGAGCATTTCTTTTCTTTGATTCCTGCCCATATCTAAACATCATCTATGCAGGCAGGTGTAAAGTGATTACTCATTTAATATTCTAATAAAAATGGTGATATTTTCTTGTAACAAATAGAAAAGTAGGCAGAGTGATTTAGTAAAGGAGATACCTTTACTCTGGGGGGTCCTATCCTAAGATGATAGGATGATGGGGTATATAGGTAATATAAAATATACCTTAGAGTTGAAAAAAATAGGCCAATACAGGTCAGATCCTACTTGAAAACCATCTGGTTCAATATCTCTAAAAATCATTTTAATAAATAAGCAGATGGCCCTAAGAAACTGCTTTGTCAATATGATTACAGATAATTTTATTAAATTCTCAATAACAGATATCTACCAGGCCTACTTATGTCAAACATGCTACCATTAATCATCTAAGTTGTAACTGCATTTGTCTCTGGTATTAGAAGAGTTTTTAAATGCTGGCCAAAGTCAGTATTAAGAATAAGTCAACTGGAGCACCT
This sequence comes from Mirounga leonina, assembly GCF_011800145.1. Classification (NCBI taxonomy): domain Eukaryota; kingdom Metazoa; phylum Chordata; class Mammalia; order Carnivora; family Phocidae; genus Mirounga; species Mirounga leonina. The sequence continues at coordinate 58,333,939 of NW_023270454.1, forward strand.
GGGTGGCTTAGTCATTAAGCGTCTGCCTTCGGCTCAGGTCATGGTCCCAGGGTCCTGGGATCAAGCCCCACATCAGGCTGCCTACTCAGCTGGAAGCTTGCTTCTCCTCCCCCTCCAACTCCCCCCTACTTGTGTTCCCTGTCTCACTGTGTCTCTCTCTGTCAAATAAATAAAATCTTAAAAAAAAAAAAAGAAGTCAACTATCGGAAGATCTAAACCAACATGACTTGAACAAATTTAAAAGAAAGAATGAAAGAACAAAGTATAATATGAAGGGGAAAAACTTAAGTCTATAAGCAAAATAGAAATGGGAAAAATGTTGAAGGAAACCCAAACACCTGGTTTGTATGGCCAATGCTGTTGATGAGAATCTTTAGCCCCACACAGACACCTCTGTCTTCACAGCTGTAATTTGAGAGACAGGAAAGACAATGCTATCCTTTCCTCTCCACCCTACAAGTAAAGAAGTTTTGATTGACAGTCAAGATATTCAATAATAGGGACACCTAGGTGGCTCAGTCATTAAGTGTCCACCTTTGGCTCAGGTCATGATCTCAGAGATCGGGGTATCGAGCCCCACATTGTCATCAGGTTCCTTGCTCAGTGAGGAGTCTGCTTCTCCCTCTCCCCTCTCCCTATGCCCTCACCCTCCTCCCCACCCCCCGCTTGTGTTCACACTCTCTCTCTCTCCAATAAATAAATAAAATCTTAAAAAAAAATACTCCATATCTCAGGAAAAACTTGTATCAGGAAGTTAGAATTACTTAAAGAACTGACTAGGCTAATGAAAAAATATATAGAAGATACCTTATAAATATAAAGCATTATATACACACAGGCTATAACAAGTGGCTATTGTTATAATCATTTTACAGGGAAAAGGTTATTTGGAACATCATAAATGAGTTAAGATTGTAATTAGGTATACAGTTTATCTTCAATACTAGGGATCATGGACTATGTTCACCAAATATTAGATAGTTTGTGATATATCTGATGTAATTAAATGGTAGAAATTCAATAGTAATCAGGGTCTTGATTTCCTAATTCTTATTTTGTTAGATTATCTAGCCTTTAATCCTAAGAAAGTTGGGCACTAATGTAATTATAATGATTAAATACAATAAATTAAAATAAATAAGCATTTAGCACCTATCATTTTGTCACTGTCCCTTCCAAGTTTCTCATTGTCACAGTTTACTATTTAAAAAATCAACTTAATTGAAGTGGAAGATTATGGTCCAGTTGGAAAAATTCAATGCCCATTACTTGCCCCAGATCCACTGAGGCAGAAAATTCCAGCCATTCAATTGTCAAAATATTTTTTTAATGTTTTTCCTCTAAAAGTTTCTAGGAACTGCATCCTTTTCAAGAATTCAAAACACCCTGGTACCAATAAAATAAAACTAACATAAATGTACAAAGTCTGAGAATTGATCTCTCTTTTTCAATAGAGGGTGCTGCATCCCAGATTTGTAAAGAAAACTGGTCTGGACACTGAGATTTCTGGAATTTCCAGCAGGTATAAACACTGAACTAAATATTTTCTTGGTTGCCAAACCAGGAGGAATCCACCTGAAAAGAAAGGGGGAGAATGTTTTCATCAAAGTTGTTGTTGTTTTTTTTAATTATGCTCTTTCTCATAAAGGAAGATGATACAGCTGGTTCATGATCAGTGGAATGTGTATTTTGTGCTGATCTTTAGTGATGTCATCCACTTGTGCTAGGACTAACCATCCCAACTGGGCCTCCTGGATTCTCCAATCCCCATCAGGCCAATCAGCACGTACTCCTATTCTCTCCTGGACTGTTCATTGCCCCTTGCAGATCAACTATTCTCTGAAATGTCACATTCCCCCAGATTATCTTTCCTCATTCCCAGCCAGTTCTGTGAAAGAATAGGAAAAAAATGTTTGTGTGTGTGTGTGTGTATATATATATATATATAAACATATAGGTAAAATAGATGTTTCATATATACATATATAATATGTAATACATGTTCTATTAGATATAACATGTAATACATGTTATATAACATCAGTTATATTAGATTCTTTCCCTGGTTGCTGGCATAGAGCTCCTACAATTTTTATAATTTCCTAAGTGATAAGAACACTGGGAGCATTTTTTTGTTAGACTATTTGTCTTTGGCCCTGGTGCCTGACCCAGGGCTCCTAAATGTTTTGTAATTTTCTGGGTGATGGGAGTGTCTTTTGTTCTAATGTGGTGACTCTTGTTGTGTTCCTGGATATCTTCAAGACAGGGGCTGGTCACCAGAAACACCAAGCCATGATTATTAGAAGCCTAGAACTTAGAGCCACTTCCCATCCTCCAGGAAAGGGTAAGGGACTAGAGATTAATTTATGGATTGATCATGCTCGTGTGATGAAGCCTTATAAAAATCCCCTAAGCTGCTGAACACATGGAAGAGTGGGATGGTGTCATGGCTGGTGAGGGCACAGAAGCTCCTCACCCTTCTTCCCATACCTTGCCCTATGCATCTCTTCCACCTGGATGTTCATCTGCACCCTTTGTCATATCCGTTTATAATAAACTAGTAAATATAAATATTTCCCTGAGTTCTGTGAGCCATTCTAATAAGTTATCAAATGCAAAGAGGGAAAAAATCAGGGGACCTTGACTTACAGCTGGTCAATCAGAAGTACAGGTGATAACTTGGAACTTGTGATTGGCACCTGAAGGTGGGGGAGGTCAATCTTATGGGACTGAGCCCTTAACCTGTGGGATCTGACACTGTCTGAGTAGATGGTGTCAGAATTGAGTTGAATTGTAGGACACTCAGCTGGTGTGAGAGAATTGCTGGTGTGGGGGAAACTCCCACACATTTGGTAACTAGAAATGTCAGAAGTGAAATGTGGTAGTTGTGGAAGAGTAAAGGAAACATGCAGGATTGTTTTTCCTATAGAAGTCCCAGAACTCTTATTCTTACCCCAGGCTTTCCTCAATAACCCACCTCTCCCATCAGCAGTTTCCAGTTAGGAGCAGACCAGCTAGTGAAACTGATTTAAACTAAGATCTAACATTTTGAAGGGACTATTTGTTAATACAAATGGCTCTCTAACCAGTAGGGCTTATAGAATTATGGGAGTATGAAGGCTCATCCCAGTATGAGACCATTCCATATACCCCCTAGCCCTTATCCTGTCACTCTTCTATCTGACACCTCCTCTATCAAGATCCTTCTCTTGACCAACAACAAATATTTAAAAGGAGGTAAACTAAGATTCCAAATGCAGTTGATTCCATGGATCAGAGATAAACCTAGTGATACTGTTAGTAGACCTGACATCTAGGCCACTTGAGCATCATGCTCTAGTTTCATGTTACCCAAGTGTGGTCCACAGACCAGCAACATCAACATCTCCTGGGAGTTTGTTAAATGTGCATATTCTCTGGGCTCCATCTTAGGCCCACTAAATCTCCAAGGATTTGCAGACACAGTAACGTTTGAGAAGCTGCTGTAATTTAGAGAGTTGAACATCACTAGAAAGTTTTTAACAGGTGATACATGGTTGCACTAAGTGTGTAAGCTGATTTCCTTCTCTTTTTATGAGCAGGAATCATGGGGATATCTGCAGAGCACCTTTGTTCCTATCTAGTCCATATGAAGTAATGGGAGAAGAATGTCCTGGCAGTAGGAATAGCCAAGGCTGGAAGCAAGCTTTGCTCTGTTACCCTCATCTGTTCTCAGCTGCTTCCAGAATTCAAAAATGAACTTTCTGGTTTCAACATTCACATCATGTTATAGTCATTATGGCAGAATGAGATCTGGACTCCACATAGGCACTGTATTGACAGACACCCCGGCTATGTATTCTGTTACAAAGCCAAAACCAAAGCTAAAGGACATTCAACATAATTGCTCCAAATGACAAAAATACCTAGACATAATTCTTTGATGGACCTTTCTATTGCAAAGATGGAGAGAATCTTGTTATCCATAGCAACTGTCAGATAATTTTGTCATGTTCATCTTATATTTCGGGAGATAGAAAAGTGAGGATGAGAGGTGTAAAATGGACATACTGGTAATGCATATAAGCCAGCCACATCACCTGGGATGAAAACACCGTCAAGTGCTCCCCAAATATGGAATAAAACCAAGTGTCATGTTTGATTTGTGTGCCTATGAAAATGCATTTCTTTCATTTCTAAGGACGATATAAGCCATGAAAGCTGGTGATATGCCAACAGTCAGGGTTCTTGCCTCCAGACCCACATTTAGGGACAAGGAAAAATACTTCCTGTGACTTCAACAGCTAAGTCTAGTGGAAGAACTGTATGTGTTCTCCCTAAAACTCTCCAAGCTAGCCTAATGTGAATATAGAATAGCGTGTACTATGTGTTTCTGCATAAGTTTTCAATGAGTAGGAAAGGGCCCGTAATGGAGAATGTATAAGGGAGATCAAAAAATTATTTAAAAAGTAAAACAAAACACATTCTATCCCAGCAGAAATAGTAACCTGATCAAAACCACATCCTAGTAAAATATTTTGCCAGCATCCTCTGTGTATTGAGTACCTTTTTTCCCTTTGGGTTTTCTCATTAGAAATGAAAATATTATATGTAGATTTTTCCCCAAGAATTTCCTCATTGGCCTTTTCCCACTAGTTTTGGTGTCCTAGTGAAATTAAGAGAAAACAACTGTGGTAAAGAAATAACGGTAACTGTGGTAAAGAAATATACATAGACACCACAAGAGCATACATCAACCCAGGCCTATGTCCCTAAGGCTGGCAATAATATCAGGAAAGGTGCATTGAAAAAAAATCGGGCACCAGAGTCCATGAAAACTTGGTCTGTATAACATTTGGTTTTCATGAAAACCTATCTTTCTAATTTCCCAACTCTAGCTCTACTGTAATTACTTCTTGCACAGCTCTTAAACTGCTATATATACCTTGATGTTACCATGTGTATAAGGACATTCACTGGGCAAGGATCATGTCTTTTAAATTCTTCCCACTGCCACAATTCAGAGTTCGGGACTGTGCACACAAAAGCACTCAATGAGTACTCATTTTCTAAAAATAAAGGAAACTCATAACTTTTTGAGGCAAAAAGAAAAGCTAAATGGTTCTTTGGGTGGAGACAGAGGGTTAAATACAGTGAAGCAATAAAAATATTGCTGCCCAATGAATAGCATGCTCAGTCCATATAATTTAACTGTATGCTGGTACATGAGGCATAGTGAGAGGAAATTCTTGGCCTAAGCTACCTCAGGCCCTGGACCCTACTGACAGCCAGGGAGAGGGGAGAGGTGGCCTTCGCCCTTACCCTTGTTGGCTTTCACCTGGCCAGAGGAGGTGCCGAAAGTCAGGCCTGGATTGCTAATCCTTTCCTTGGGCCCCCCAGAACCACAGGGTAAGCTTCCTCTCATATTCATTATATTCATTTGTCAACAACCCTGAAAATTTTGGATAAAGACAGATGGGAGTAGGGAAAAGATGAGAAAGAGAGAGAGAGAGAAGGGTCTGGACCTCATCCACCAACACACAACATAGCCCAGATCTACCAGTTTGGTTTAAGAGATTTAGCTGAAGCTGCATTGTCCTCATTAATGCCATCAAGAAATTTCAGCCTCAGGCAGCCTTTATCTTCATGCTTTTTCCTTAACTATAATATCCTGTTACTATTTTATTTTACATGCCAATTCTTCATGATTTCCTGAGCTGTCTCAGGAAAATGCTATGTTACAACATCACAGAAGACATTAAACTTAATAGAAAGTCATCTAACATTTTGATCCTTCATTTTCACCATGAAGCTTTCTTATCCAATCCCAAAAGAAGCAGTGAATAAGGTAACAATGCTTACTTTCGCCACTTCTTTGAAATTTGAAAATGATTTAAACTTATCCTCTGCTTATATTGGGGGAAAATTGTAAGTAAAGTTCTAAAGTAACTTCATTTGGCAGTGAATTTTCAAAATAAGCAATGATCGTAGAGCCATGATCAACTTCAGATAGATGTGTGTAAGTGCTTCCCAGAAGGTTGACTACCTCCGGCACTGCTGACTCAGGAGGGGACCGCCCATGAGTCTCCTTTGGCAATGAGCAGCTGCATGTAGTCAGAAGTACATAAAAGGAAAAAGCGAAAACAGCCTCTGTTGTGCCAAAAGCTTGTCTCAGTATCTCCTCTGTGGGGCACCACCATGTTTTCTAGAGTCTGGACCCTACCTATTTTGCTATCTCAGTAATGAAAACGTCTTGCTATTGCCGCCTGTCCTCTAGACTTCACCATTTTGCATTCTAACCTATGACATCCAGTACTTCCTTACTCTATGAATTCAAACTCCTTCCCTTAGTCTGTCTAGAACCAAAGCAAACCAGGCCCCTCCTCCCAATTCATACTCTTCGTCCTGTTCGCCATACCTATTCCTGGCCCACTGCTGCTCCACTCCGCTGGTTTTGATCAGGTTACTATTTCTGCTTCTGTAAGAAGATTTGGCATCAGTTAGCCTACTGTAAGGACTGGTGCTCCCCAAACAAAAGACGTGGCATGCTTTAAGATTCTATATATATATACACACACACACTCCGATATTAATGAAAATATGGTGTCACTGCTAGAATTTCTCCAAAGAGGAATTTGTGGTGAAAAGCCTTAGGGGGCAAGAAAGACAAAGACATGGGCTTTCACTACATTAGGCACATCTCCTTGACCAAAGGGAGGCTGCAACTCAGCCATGCAGCAGGCTTAGGGGTAGTGAATCCTCCACTCTCTGCTCAGCTCCATCTTCGTGACCACCAACGACCAGTGGAATTCCTTGAGAGGCTAACCCCCGTCACCAGCTGAGCTTGGCACAGAGCCCATTTTCTGCTCCACTTGCAAATACCTTCTTAAACCACCTTATATGAACAGTTCAGTTCTCAGGCTACTCTAGCACAGCTGTGGCCAGCTGTGCGCAGCCTCCAGCCCAGTCGTGGATTATGTACCAGATGATTCTTGTCCACTGAAAATACTAGAAACAACAAGGAATACATCAGACTGCTGAGAAACTGGATCCACCAAGAGAGACCAAAAGAAAGCTATGACATTTGAGGAACAGGCAAACACTTCCCCCTGCAAGTATTTGCTGAAACAGGTATATTATGAGGAAATTAATCCCTGGATTCCCAGACACGCATTTATTTTCTGGTTCCTTTGTTTTTAATTTTGTTTCTTTCTGGTGGGAGGAAGTTTCAGAGAAGGAGAAAGTCTCGCATACTTTACCCAGTACATTTTCTTTTCTTCTCTGTCAGATGGCAAAAACAACTTTGGATACTCTACCCACATGTTGTCACAGTTCTGAATTTGGAAACCAATGTAACTGTGGCCAGACGGGACGAAGAACAGAGGCTCCACGCAGTATGATGAGTAACACCTTTTAAAACTCAGAACACTGACCAACATTTGAGAACGAACTTGGTCCAACCAAATATTTCCATATATAAGGGTGGGCAATTACAATTTGAATTGTTGTTATTAGGCAGATGATTTAAACACCACACGGTAGCTGGATGTTTTCAACGTAAAGGCAACGTAAGAGCATTACCATGTGAGCGTGATTAACCTCTTCAGAACGCTTCTTGGCAGAGCTTTCCGACGGCCTTCACTGCGTTTCTGTCATTCTTACCCTCCTGCTGCTCTGGGTCTTCCCACACTCAGTGAGTGGAACATTGGGATCATTTTTAAAGTGGGTGAGGGAAGAGACTGAGAAAAAGAACTACATGAAGAACAGGATTACCGTCTAGTAGTAATAAGTATTTGACTTGAGAAGCGTCTAACAGTCAATCTCAGCTACCTGGACAGACACGTAACTGCGGTGCTATTTCGTTCACATACAAGATCTTTGCAAAGTACACTCGGCCTTCAACTATGAAAAGTGGCATGTGCCTCAGTTTGAGTCACTCTTCCCCAGTGTACTCACGTCTAATAAAGCTTTCCTTTTCAAAGAGCTAAGTGAATGCCTGCATCTTGTCTCTCTACTTGCTAATTATTTAAAGAGCCTATTCAATGCCATGGTTGAAAACGTAAGAAGATTTTATTACCGAGGGTCCATATTCAGACCATGGCAAAACAGTTTACTTCATGATACTTCTTAAAATTCTTTTCCCACTGACAAATTTGGCCCTTTCACAGAGGCAGGATCAGTGAGCTTCTGGAAGGAGAAAGCCTCGGGTTTGCCAAGAGTCTCCCCTGCTAGGCTGATGACACCTATTAAAACTCCAGAAAGGAAAATCCTCCGGAGGTCAGGCAGCAGGAGTTGCCGTCCCAGGTCCCGACTGTTTCTCAATTTAAGATGAGTCAGGCAATGGCGCAGCAGCATTCCAGGTGCCGGAAGGAGCCTCGATCGTTTTGCAACTTTAAAGGCATCCTTATGAAGGCAACAGGTCATGCAAAGGTGATGCTACTGTTTCTGTGAAATTTCAGTGGGACCCAGAGCAAACTACAAATCCACTCGGCGCTCGTCTTTTTCTAATACCAGCCTCTGCCCACCGTGTGTCTCTGAGCATTAAGAGACGTGCATCTCAGAAACGAGTTGGGAAGAATAGGTTTCGCTGAAGCCATGCTCATTCTGGACTTAAAATTATCAACATGCAGCACTTGGGGCTGAGAACAGAGTGAGAGTCGTCTGTGGCAGAAACTGCTAGAGCTGCCCCTCACTATTTTTTTGCTTCCTATGGTCATAGAACTCCTGAGCTAGTTAGGTGTTTGACCACCTGGAATACATAAAGACTCTTTTTCCCACCCAGCCTCTTTTCGTTTGTCCAAATTCTGGCCGGAGGGGTATAAATAGAAGTGATGCATGTATGAGCAACTTATGGTAAATATCTTAAAGGGAGAGAATAGAGGTATCTCCCTCCTTCTCCTTCTTCCTGCTACCTGAAAAGTAACATGATGGTCGGAGCTGAAGCAGCCCTCTTGGTGACCTTGAGAAGAGAGGTCACCGAGCTGGGGGTGAGAGGGGGGGACCAGATCCCTGAGGGCTTTGTGGAGCACAGCCTTGCTAATGGCCATGGACTTTTTCCTCCAGACATACAATGGAGACATAAACTATCTCATTTTGAGTTTTCCTGTTACTTTAAACCAACTCTTTTCCCAATATATCATGCAACACATTTTTACAGTGTCTTAGCTCAAAATGTTTCCAGATGCAGTTTGTTTTTGTTTTTTTAAATACCTCCATAGATTTAAAAAGGGAAAAAAAGGAAAGGAAAGGAAAGGAAAGGAAAGGAAAGGAAAGGAAAGAACGCTAAGGCTGCCATTATAAGAGTTTCCTGCATATTTATTTCCAAGCAGAAGAAAACTAGAGAATTTTTTCCTCTCCCTTGTTTGACCATTTATTCTCATACCACATCCTATTTCACTTCTCTCACCCAGTGTATACCCTGGAGATAGGATGAATTCTTCAGCAGACAGTTCTAACATGTACAAAAAATGAAGTGTTTATAGAGCTTTAGAGATCTTTGAAAACACTTTTCTGAGAACAGTCATTTTAGTACTACAAGGCTTTTGATCAATTTGTGCGGTCAAACTCTCAGCTTCTGAACTTAGTAGGAACTTATTGAATTAAAAAAAAAAACACATCTAAATTGTAGTCAGTATTCTCTAAATGTGTTCATTCATGTGAGAAGCTACTGCTGTGGAAAGTTATTTATAGTCAAATGAAGTTCCTTGTTTTTGTGCATCCTACACACACACACACACACACATACACACATACACATACACATAAATGTGAGCTTTATGAGGTCAGGAATAGAGGGATTCACTCAATAACTAATTGCAAATCAGTGCAAAACAAGTTTTTTTAAATCAGTGCAAAGCTTCCTGGACTGTTATTTTTATTCACTTCCATATCTCTTCCATCTTCCTTCTATATCTGGATTGATGGCTGGAAGGAAAAGGAGAAAGACTCTGAAGACAAAAAGTATTGGGATAATTAAAGTAGAGAGGTCCACTTAATAAAACATGAGATCTACATCCTCCATTCAAAGGAACTCCACCAGATATGAAATAGTCTCTTCCCTGCTAGAATCACACACCTAATTTTATTATTCCACCAATAATTCTGCATTGATCTTGTCACAGACTTGCTGTAAACCTTCCCTATTTGGCAACTGGTTCACCATGGCACCATTTTTTAATGGTAGAACAGTTGAAAAGGGACTGGGTTTTGAAGTCAGGGAGGCATGGGGTTAATGCTCTTTCAACACTTAGCTAAAAAGTGAACTCCCCCTCTAATTCTCTCCCTCTTTTTTCTTCCTGATAAGCAGAGATGATAATGTTAAGTAACCCACAAATTATTGCAAGGATTAAATAAAATACTAGGACAGTGTGTGGCACATGGCAACACCCAACGTAGCAATGATGATGGTAGTTGTGGTTATGAGTTCTTATGTTTGCTGTCACAGGGCTTCTCTGGGATATGCCTGGCTGATGTCCCTGGGTGGATGAATAGGTACATAGCAGGTCAACTCTCGAGATCTCCCTCCTTCATCTGAAAACTAAAGACTTGGACCAAATAATTTCTAGGAACTGTCTAACTCTAATATGTGATTAGTCTGCTATTACAACTCTTTGTTAAAATAATTGGGAAAAATATTAAATACATATTTCTTTTTTCTTAATCTGAATTTAGGGGAATAGCATATTTGTATTGGATATTTCTCACTGTGACTCACTTGTTGGATAATTTTTGTCAAGTCTAAATATATTAAACTTCATACTCCACATTTATCAAATAATTGGGAATCCTATGATTCACATAACCAACAGGGGTATTGAGAAAACCATTTAACAAATGCAGAAGGAATTCATGCAAAAAAACATTGAGCTTATTGTTAAAATTATATTATTCTCTGAAATCATTTTATAAATTTAACATGTAATACAATTCTCTTGTGAAAATTATTTTTGACCTAAGGTTACTCACTATCTATGTCAAAGATTTTAATCCATGGCGCTGTATGAAGTAAGTGTGAGATAAGAGAAAATATATATGTTCATCTCTGTCCCCCACTCATGGCACAGAGCTACTAAAAACCTTGTAACTTCCTAAGTGACAAGTGACAAGGAACACCTTTTGTTCTAATATTTGGTCTTTAACCCTGGTTCCCGACACAGGGCTCCTGAACCCCAAGTAATTTTCTGGGTAATAAGAGTATCTCTTCCTGGATGAGGGGGGCTCACCAGAAACACCAAGCCATGATTAGAAGCTTGGAACTTTCAGCCCCACCCCCCATTCTCTTGAGAGAATAAGCCTCTATAAAATCCCAAAACTACAGAGCTCGGAGAGCCTCCAGGTTGGTGGACACATCCACACCAAGAAGGTGCCCCATCCCGACTCCACAGGGACAGAAGCTCCTGCACTTGGGACCCTTCCATACCCTGCCTTATACATCTCTTCATGTGACTATTCATCTGTACCCATTGTCATATCCTTTAATAAACTGGTAAAGGTAAGTAAGTTTTTCCCTAAATTCTGTAAGCTACTCTAGCAGATTAATCAAACTCAAGGAGGGGTCATTGGAATCTCTGATTTAGAGCTGGTTGGTCAGAAGCAAAGGTGATTAACACTAATCTCCAGGTAGATAGTGTTAGAGTTGTGTTAAATTGTAGGATACCCAGCTGGTGTCACAGAAAATGGCTCACCGATGTGGGGGAAAAAACCTCTACACATGCGGTGACCAGAAAGCTCAGAAGTGAAGTTTTCTGTGTGAGTAATAAAGGAGACACATAGGGGAGAGAATCACAGTGGGAAAAAACCGGGTTGTTTTTCCATTTCAATAAATATATAACCTGAGATTCTAAAGTATTTTTTCCTAGACGAAGCATAGAATATGCTAAAGACTTTTACATTAAAGTCATGAGATTATTGGAAGCATAGACAATGAACAGGAAACATTTTGCTTAAACTATGGCATATAGAAACTTAAGTGACTTTTCTATCATCTGCGTCAGAAAACAAATCACATTGCACATGGTTCCATAAGAGCAGGATACTTTATCCTTTGAAACATCTGGCGTCCAACTTGCCACCACTAAAACCGCCTAAAATAGCATGGCTTGCTTCTTAACTATAAAAGTCGTGACTCAAACCCAAATCCCTGGGGTGCTTGTTGCCCCTGAAATACATGAAGACTGAATGCTCAGAGTAAGTGCAAAAAAAGTTAGTTCTGAAACTTTTGGACAAATAAGGAGAATCACGCTGAACAGAGACTAAATTGAATTGGAACATATGTTTGGTCTATGCAGCCAAAGTACACAATCAAGTATAACAAAACAAAAGCTTGATACCAAACTTGCCAGGGAAACTTGTTTTGTCATTCTGAAATCTGCTCTACTTTAAACAAATCTTCCCAAATCAAAAACAAATATCTAATCACATACTATGTTATTGGTCTTGGTTCACTGCACTGATTGTAAAGGTAAAGAATCAGTCTATTATTTAGAGAAAAATCCTCATTAATTAAATTTAGTTTCTAGGTGATAATTAAATGTATCTGAGATAAGTACATATCTATACTATATCCTGTAAGACATATTTATCAAATTATAGAAATCAATCAATAAGACAATCTTTTTACATACGCAACACTGAGGCAGCCATACTGAAAGACAAAAATGCGAGGCTTCTGTCCTCATGACTCCTGCCTAATTAATTGAGCAGTTATCAATATTTCCAAAACCCAAGTCAAAAAGCTTAGTAAGAATGCAATAATTTAATATCATTGACTGTAAATTTCAGTTTCAAGTTCAATTGATTCAAATAACATCATTCTGAAATTAATTTATATACTCAGAAATACCCCCAAGCCTTATGATCACCACTCAAAATTTCTACCACATGTAGAACCGCTTTTTCTGTTCCTAGAACTACCTCTTCCGGGAAGTGGCTTCTATTTCCAATTTAAAGCTGGATCTTTATCTTCAGCCCATTTTTTCTAGCCCCCATCTTGGTCTATCTCTTGCCCTTCCCACTTTACCAAAATCCCAGTCCATTCTTTGAGTCCTTCTTCCAATTTCCTTCAAAGGTCAGACCCTAGTATCAAGGCCACATTTATAACATCTTTAACATCATCTTTGTAATGGTACCAACATTACAAAGTTTATATCCAAATATATTTTATAAAATCTATACAAATTCACATATGTTTCTTTTAAATACACATGTATAAACCTTTCAAAATGCTAGACTTTTAAGAAGTTACATCTTTTACATTTAGAGAAGAAGAAAAACAATGAGGTGTATAGTTTTCTTAGCTGGAAAACATTCTAAAAGAACTTTTAGGTGCTTCTTTCAAAAAATACCTTTTTAGTATTTGTCTACAAGACAGCACATGAAATACAAGATCTTCACTCTTTCGGCCCAACCTGCCTCTCCAGACGTCCTTTTTCACCAATCCTACACCCTTTTCCCACTCTCCCAACCTAACCCCATAATCTACTTGAAGAATAACTATATATGTTTCAAAGTCAAGCTTAAGTATCACCTCTTCCCTATAAGAGTCAACTGATTTCATGGGGCGCCTGGGTGGCTCAGTCGGTTAAGTGTCTGCCTTCGGCTCAGGTCATGATCCCAGGGTCCTGGGATCGAGCCCTGCATTGGGCTCCCTGCTCCGTGGGAAGCCTCCTTCTCCCTCTCCCACTCGCCCTGCTTGTGTTCCCTCTCTCGCTGTGTCTCTCTCTCTGTCAAATAAATAAATAAAATCTTAAAAAAAAAAAAAAAAAAAGAATCAACTGATTTCCCCAAGTGGAGTAAGCCCCATTTTATGCCCTCACTGATACCTATTCAGACTTCTATCATGGCACCTATTATAGCAGGATACATATAGTACGGCAGTCTGGAACTCTTCCAGAATTGTTCTTACCATCTCTATCCATGTAGCTATTCCAAGAGGAGCCAAATTCTTACATGACCCTCTCCCAATGGCCACACTTGGCTGATTTAGAATTGGACCCCTGGCCTAAGCCAGGATGATCAGAGAACATCTCAAGAATTCTTTAAACTGAAGCTTCAAGGGGCATCTGGGTGGCTCAGTTGGTTGAGCTACCGACTCTTGATCTCAGCTCAGGTCTTGATCCCGTGTTATATGAGTTCAAGCCCCTCATTGGTAACTGAAGGTTTGAACGTTAGTGAATCCCTCTCTTTTGTGGAAGTCATAGACTTGATAGCCAAGAGTTGCAAAAGTGAGTTCACGACCACAGAGAATAAATCTGACCTACAATGAGGGACAAGGAAGCTGTAACTCTAAAGAACCCACAGAGGTGAAGGAGAGAAAGTCAGTCCTAGGATAAATTACTGCTGCCAGCCCTTCCCAAGGCTTGGCTGCATCCCTGTCTTTTCATGCTTTGTTTGTTATTAACTTCACTGGATTCTGTAAGCTAATAAATTTCCCATTTTTCTTAAAATAGTTTGAGTCTCTGTCACATGCAACCCAAAGAGTTTTAGCTATATATTTGCCCTTTTTTTTTTCCCATACGCCTGTTTCCCTTCAAGAGATTGCAAGCTTCTGGAATGCATGGGACATGTGTTATTCATCCCCAGTGCTAAGCATGACTCAGGGTACAGAGTAGCCACCAAATGAATAAATAAATGAGAGAATGAATGATTTAAGTGAGTATTCCATGAATTAATGAATCTAGACTAATAGCTAATTACTCTATTCAAAGGCAACCTAGATTTTTGCTCTGGCTATAACTGGTGCACTGTCACTGTTTTAGGTCCTAAGGTAACAAATTTAAGCACATAATCAATCTAAAAAGGAAGATGGAATAGAAAACATATACAAAGATAAACACATAAACATAATTAGCCGTGGAAATAGCTACTTATCTTGTTTATTACTGTTTAAATAACAATTTATAGTAGGTAAAAGAAAAAGTCAACATCCTTTCTAAGCTTACCACAATTTTAAACCTAGGGGCCATCATCATATGAAGCGTATATTAAGTAAAAATTTCTCTCTCTTTTTTCCTGTTTGGAACTTAATATCTATGTCAATACATTTCACAGAGATCTTTAGAGACACAATAATTATAATACCAAGGAAAACTTTAAAATATGATACAAATGTCCTTGTAAAGACATTTCATGAAATCACTCCTTTCAAAAGTAACAAAATGTTTCCTACACAAAGATAAATTTTTAAGAGAATAAAAGGGAGATTGAATGAAGATAGTCTGGTTGGCTTCTATTCTTCTCCCACATATATATATATAATTGGTGGTAGGAGTGGCCTGGGTCTCACAATGCTGCAAGATGACTAATAATATATAAACCACATAAACCACCCACCATGAGCTGTTCATCCATTCACTTTAATGTGAGAGAAAAACAAAGATGGTTTTAGGCCTCCAAACTTCACAAGGACATATAGTACTCTGAGATTTTCACTTCGCTTCTGCTTTTGTCTTACATTCCTGAATTCTAGACTCCGCCAACACCAGATGGATTTTTCAAGTTTCCTGAGGTCTAAACTCCAAGCCCACAGGAAATACTATGAGCAGCTTCGGGGTTTGAGATGCCGAAAGACCTCTCAGGGGCTTACAAACAACCACTTTGTGTCAAATCAGCTTGATTTAGTTGGCAAGAAACTCACCATGCAGCTGTAGGGAGGTACACGGACAGTCCCTTAGCTACCGTAGCCATCAGCCAACTATTCTCTCTCAGAAAGGATTAATCAAATTCACCAATGTTTACTCCTTAAGGTCTTATTTCAAAATTATTAATGTTAAATTTCTGAGACCTCTAAGAAGAGATTTTATAGAAACTTCTGTAACCTGCTTAAACATTCAATCACAGCGTCAGGAAATCTTGGTTTCTAGATTAAATCCCTCATGTTTCAACCAAAGTCCTTTTCCACGTTCTTTTTTGAGGGGAGATAAAGTACAAATAGTCACCCTCTTCTGAGTAACAGCACTCCTCATACTTGAAGATAGTTCTCCCACTTACTATCTTCAAAGGCTTACATTATGATCAAATGACCATCTGTGTGATTCTCCTCAAAACATTTCCAAATTCTTCTTCATAAATTGTGAAGTCCTAATCTACATAATAATCAACAGAAGCACTTCATAATTTCCTTAATCAAGGTTATCTGAGTCACAATTTAGCTGCAAAACCTTTGAAGAGTGCTTTCTCTTCAACATATATATCTCCATACTACACATTCAGTTTTGATTAGCACACAAAGGAGTGTCCAGAAAAAGTCATCCATGCTCACTGTTTCCTCTCCCTACCTTACACCTCAACCCAGGATAATCTGATTTTGCTCACACAACTAAAATTGTTCTTGCCAGGATCTGAGTTGACAAATCCAATGAAGATTTTTTTGGTTCATACCTTAGACTTCTTGGCAGTGTTTGACAACATGCTCCCTTCTGCCTTGGTGACATCACTTCTTATTCTAGTTCTCAAGAAGCACCTAAGTTTCCTTCAAGATTCCTCCTAGTCTTTTTTTTTATTTTAAGCTTTTATTCATTTATTTGACAGAGACAGATAGTGAAAGAGAGAGAGAGAGCACAAGCAGGGGGGAGCGGCAGGCAGAGGGAGAGGGAGAAGCAAGCTCCCTGCTGAGCAAGGAGCCTGACATGGGGCTAGAGCCCAGGACCCGGAACCACACCGGAGCCGAAGGCAGATGCCCAACCACTCAAGCCACACAGGTGCCCCCTCCTTGTCTTTTAAATGTTCATTATCCCCATGGTTCTAATCCAGGCACCCCAGCCTCTTCTCAACCGTATCTGCTGTCCCTGGGCCAGCGCTCTTTATTCCCACAACTTCAGTAACACCTATGTACCAGTGGGCATTATATCAATGTCTGGTTGTATTTTAGTTACTAGCATCATTTCCCATCTGTATCAATCCCAGGACCCTATCTATAAATCTTGTCTCTTTTGAGGGAATGTAGTGGCTTACCTAAAATAATATACTAATATTATTCACATATACATTATATATACACACACATATAAATACACATATATATACACATATATATGTATGTATAAAATATATGTATAACATCTTGCATTTCCTTATGATTACATTAGTAGTATGCGCTCATTGCAAAAACTCCAAATGTTTGAATCACTTAATAAATAAATATTTTTCCAAAATTCTTTGACTTAAAAAAAAGAACTATAAGTCTTTTTATCCTTTAAAATCTACTCTCCAGACAAGAATAATATTAGTAGTGTAATATTAATAGTGCTATGTTTTCCCCAATTTTTACCTATTTTGATCTCTTCATCATCATATGTATACTTCCCATATAGGTTTCTTTTTTTTTTTTTTTTAACAAAAGTGGGATTATGCTATACCTATAGGACTTCAACATGGTTTTTCATTTAACATATCATGAATGTATTTCCAGGGCAGTGTTTACAGATTTGATTCATCTTTTCTTTTTAAGATTTATTTATTTATTTATTTATTTATTTTGAAGAAAGGAGGGGGGGCAAGGAGCAGAAAGAGAGAGAATCCTCTAGCAGACTCCCTGCTGAGCACGGAGCCCGATGCAAGGCTCCATCTCACCCCCCTGAGATCATGACCTGAGCTGAAATCAAGAGTTTGACTGAGCCAACCAGGCACCCATTGACTCATCTTTGTAAGGCAAACTAATAAATTTCCATAGTATGAATGTATTATAAATTTAAACATTCTTTATTTATGACCTTTAGGTTTATAGACACTTTTTCATAGAGTTTTGGATGGTAAAAGAAGACCTCATAAGCCAAGGGCCAGGGCTCCCTATGCTGCCATGTTCCTGCATGAAATTTTAAGGATTCTAAGAATTCTAAGTTCAAATGTACTTTCCTGGTCATTATGAAAGTGCATATGTCAAAGTAGGAGAACAGAACATATTTTACTTAACATTCTACTGGTTTATAAAATATAATTTTAAAATATTTAGACATATGAGATGTGGACCTCCATTCATATTTTTACACTGGGCCCCACAAATGTTAGGGGAGCCCTGAAATGTACAAATCATGTGATAATACTGAACAAGGTAAAAAAGAAAGAAAGAAAGAGAAAAAGGAAAGGGAATCACAAATAACATTAAGAATGAAAAGTGGACAACATTATTAAATAGAACAGAAATTAAAGAGAATACTAAGAAAAAGCCTGTTATTTAGACAAAATAGGTAACTTCATAGAAAATCATACTTTATCAAAACTGTCTTATGTTTAAAGAGAAAGCTCAAATAGACCTATATCATTAAATAAATGGAGCAAAAAAATAAAAGAGTAAGTAAAAATTTACCATGAAGTAAAAATAAAATAACTGGGATCAAATAGTTTTACAAGTTCTACTAAAACAGTCAAGAAACTGGTAAGGCCAATATTATACAAACTTTTTCAGAAAAAATAAAAAACAAATTTTCAATTCATTTTATGACACTGTTACACTCTTGTTTCCAAAACTAAAGAAGGACATATAAAGAAGGAATATTATAGACTAATCTAACATCTAAATATTGATGCAAAATGCTGAACCAAATATTGGCAAGCCAAATTCAGTAATTAATAAAAATGATGTGTTATACCAAGTTTAGTTTACCCCAGAAGTGCTAGAATGATTTGTCATTAGAAATTCTATCAATAAAACTCACTACTTTAATGGATTTACTTTAATGAGGAAAAAGGTGTGACCATCACAATAGATAGAGGAAAAGCATTCAATAAAATGCAAATTTGGTTCATAATAGAAACTAAGAATGGAAGGATATTTCCTTAAAGACATAATGATAAGAAAGAAAAAAAGAAAGAAAAAAAGAGAAAGAAAGAAAGAAAGAAAGAAAGAAAAAAAAAAGAAAGAAAAAGAGAGAAAGAAAGAAGAAAAGAAAAAATTTCAGCAAAAGTTATATTTAATGATGAAACATTAGAAGTATTCCCACTCAGATAAGGAATAAGTAAAGGGAAAAATGAAGGGTTAATTCCTAGAAGAGGAATAACTGAGCCATAGGAAATGAGTATTTTTAATTTTAATATATACTACTAAATGACCTCCCAAAAGTTTTTGCTATTACAACCCCCACTATCAGTATATGCATGCCCACTTCCTCACACTTCTATAAGCATTGAGTGTTTTTTTTATAAGCATTGAGTGTTATTGCCAACTGATAAAAAAGAAAAATTTCATTTTAGCTTTGTAAAGTGCCTATCCATGTCCTTTGTAGAGCCTTACTTATACTTTAAGTTGGGTTGGGCGGGGGGGGGGGGTTTGTTTTTTTTTTTTTTTTTACTTTCAGTTGTTTTAGCATACTGCTATTACCGAATTTGTGTGTGTTTGGGGGTGAGGGAGGTAGTAACTGAGAGAGGTTGCTAGCAGTCTTAACTGAGCCCAGTGGTTGCAGTCAAAAAAGTAAAGTGTCTTGATAATAACTTGACCAAAAGGAGAAAACAAACCTGTGTAGTACAACACTGTTATCTGTCCCAGAAACTGAGCCAGGAAATGCTTATCTCTGACTGTTGTCCTCTTCCAGCCACCAAGCCTTTTGAGAGGCTTCACAATAGATGACACAGTGAGATGGCTCTTGTGTTCCCAACCATGGAACTCTCACAACCACAGGGGAAGCCTTCTAAGATCCCAACCTGAGATGCTGCCCTCCAGCGATGGCCCTCAGGTGAATGTGTATAGTACAATTTCTAATGTCTCAAGTCTAGAGGTTTACTCACCATCATATGCACTCTCCATGCTGCCAGAATCTATGAAAACCCAGTGATAAGAAAATCAGAGTCAAATGCTCTTAGGATGCTGTTCTAAGTCTTTCTCCCAGAAAAGATGCCCTTCTCTGGATGGATAAGGTTGCACAGAAACCCATTCTGTGACCACAGACTCAGCATGGAAGTTTGTAATCTTCAGCTTTGCTCAAATCACCGGGAAGAGGAGGGCTCAGATGCATTCCAGAGTTGCATGACTTTTGAAACCCTTCCCAGCAGCTGGCTGCTCTTATTTGTGTTCTCCTTCACGGATAACCTTAGCCCTTCCTCTCTGAGCCTGGGTTTAAGGTTTAAGAATGCAAGTGAAGAGGTCTTTAGATTCAGATAGTCCTAAACTAAAAACCAGCTCCTTCCGCATAGAGGCTGTGTGAGCCTGGGCAGGTTCCTTTAAGTCACCATGTCCTCCGTGTCCTCTTCTGTCATTTGAAGACGATAATAAAGCCCTTCATTAAGTGACTGTAAGAATTCAGGGAGATAAGTGCACCCGCCTCTTAGTAAGTGCTCAATAAATGGTAGCTGTTATCACTCTTATTTCTCTCAAATAATTCTCCGTTCTAGATTCCCCAGTCATCCTGTTTTTCAGTCGTTCTCCCACTTCCTCAGAAAGCTTCCAAAACCAGCTTTCCATGACCTAAGAGTCACCTATCCTGAGTGCAATTCATAGCTCTGTCCATACTGCGCCCTCTAGTGGCATCTCGGGGACTGTCTGACTCTTTGGAGGTGCTTGCTCACGGCCTCTGGGGTGACATGAGGGCTGTGGGTCTATCTTACTATGTCAGATACATGCTCTCCGCTCCCAACTTCACCTACCCCATGGCTTGGTTGTGGTGGTGCTCACGGAGCACCGATACGCCCTCAGGTGTGAATGAGGCACACGCTTCTTAAGGCAGGACAGAGCATCTTTCAAGTTCCCCAAACCAGGAGACTCAGCTACATTGACACATTCGTCTTCATATGGCCACCTGGGACCGCTGGGTACATAGATGTAAATTTTATCTTGAGCTAGCCCTCAGTGCCTCCTAATTCTACAACACAGACAACAGATGATTAACAAAAGCCTATTGCATTACTAGCTTAAGATTATTTCTGCTCTTGGGCCTGGTGGTTCCAAGGTAGTAAAACCAAGACATAGGTGAAATTATAGAAGAGCCATGACAAATTTGTTGACCCAAAGTTCCAGCACGGATTTTCAGTTCAATCTGAGGATAAATGAGGGCTGATACCTATACAGCACTTGCTATGTGTTAGGTGAGAGTCTTATATTGCATGTATTTGCTCGTGTGATCCTCAGAACAGCATTGCAGGGCATTTCTGTCGCTGGTGTTTCCGATGAGAAAACTGAGGCACAAAGAGGTTACTAAAGTGCCCAAGGTTAACAGCTACAGAGTGACAGAACTAGGTGACTGACAAATGGCATAAAGAAGGCTACGCTACACCTTTACAAATCCCCCCGAAAGAAAAAGACACAGGACGTGCTTCGGTGCAAAGCGGCGCCTCCACCCCCGCGATGTAACGGGGTGGCGGCGGCAGGAGGGTGAGGAAGGGGCTGAGGAAGGGGCTCCGACACGGCCCAAACAGTGCAGTCAGCTGCTCCCTGAACAGAGTGCTCCCCTGTGAGCGGAAGAAGCCGTCTGAACTCCTCGTGCTCTGGGGCACGCTTTTCCAAGCCAAGCCGCCTCCCCTGACACAAGACTCTAAGCGAACCCTTCCACGCGGAAATAGACGGCACGCACAGCGGCTCTCCCTGGGGGGCTTCTCCGTTCACCCGATGAAAACTCGGACAGATACGGATGCTGATCTCGCTTTGAGAAGTTCCTGGGGCGAGACCCTGGCGGAGAAGTGACCGAAACGGGCTAAGACACCACCCCTGAAGTGCGCGGCTGAGCAGAGCCGAGTCGACGCTGCAGGCAGCAAGAGGGACGCGGCTCACGCGTCCCCGGCCCCTCCGTTAGCAGATTGCTTGTTCCCGCGACTGCCAGGGCAGTGGCGGCCGACCGAGGACCACTGGCCCCGCGCTCCATGTGTGGTTTTCAACGCCTGCCCGGAACGGAATCTGCATCCGTGAAACTTCCCTTGGCTTTTACAACTTCCAGGAAGTGGGACATGCCTCCTTTTTGAAGTGTAGTTGCTAATAATGCTATTCACAGAGGGGAGGACCCTCGGGCAACCTCAAAGACTCTAACAGAGCCCTGCAGCGGGCGTCCAAGGCCACTAGCACTTGCCCGCCCGCTCACGCCGCCTCATCCTCTCTCCCCGACAGCAGGGTTCCTAGCATAGACACTCTTGACCTACTTAAAGAACTCTAGGCTCCCGCAGCAAAAATACATGCATAAATATGTACCAGATGCGCAGATCAAATTTAAGAGGAGTAGATTATGGACATGGAACTGTCAACATGACCCTCACAATCACATTTTTCTTCAGCCTCCCATGTGGCGTCCACCTGCGGTGCATTGTCGGTGGGTTTGGTTAAAACGCAGTAGGTTCCCACTTTCAAAACTGGCTTTATGCCTATGGGATTTTTTTCCGCTTTGCTTTCAGCAATGTGCCTGACCATAAAACTAAAAGCCATCTTTTAAAATATATACTTCTCCTTTAAAAATGTGTCCATAAAGGAGAATTGTTTTAGTATTACCATTAGGAAGATTTGGGTTAACCTTTTTTTTTTTTTTTTTTTTTTTTTACCATTTATAACATAATAAAAATTACATTGGGACAACTATAGGAGCCCAGTATTTTATTTTAAAAACACTCTCCCTAATGAAAATGCTTCCTATAAAACACGTACTAAACTTTACTGAATAGAGCCTCAAAACACTTTTTAATATAGATAAAACAGAACGAAGAAGTAGAGGTACTGAGCTAAGCAATAAGAGCCTGGGTCAATTCCCCATTCACCTTGGACAAATAAATAAGTTCTCCTTGTACTAATCAAGCATCCTGTCTCTTCACCATCCAGAAAGGCTGGGAAGCAATTCTAACAACCTGCTCAGCTATTTATGAAAGGAACATAAGAAAGATTCATAACAGCTCTTCCAGTTTCGGTGCTTCTCGAAGACAAATTCTGATCTTGCATTTATTCATACAAAGAGCTTCACAAAACAGAATCTGGGTTCTCTGAAGTTCTTAAAACCAGACAGTCTCCTGCTGCAATTGAGTGGAAATGGGATTATTCCCAAAGAAAGTCTAATATGTAATAAGAAATTGGAATCTTCTACTTCTTCAGCTGCAGAGCTAACATTTACGAAAAGGGTACACCAAGATAATGTGCTAAGCTCTTTTAACTACATTGCTGTTAGAGACTTAGAAACTGAATCTTATGTTATTTAACCATGAATGAAAGAACAGAAACAAAATGGCCACTCAGAACTCATCAAACAAATGGAAAGATTCCTTTGTTAGTAATAGTCACTAGAGTCCCTCTATTCGATCTATGTAATCTAATATCTTTCCTCTTCCCTCTATTCCCAACTGGTGCAGCCTTAGTTCAGGTCCTCAATGCTTCTTGTCTGGATAATTATAACAGCTTCATACTTGTTCTTCCTGCCATCAGACTGGACCCCTCTAATCCATCCTTCCTACAATGATCTTTATGTAGCATAAATGTAAAAATGTTTCTCCTGGAATTAAAATACTTCAATGGCTCCCAGAACCTTGTGAATAAACTTCAAATACCTTATCGTGGTATCTAAGGGACTTAATGAACCATGTGGTGACTGTTTCTCCAGCCTCGCCCCCTGCTTCCTAGGCAGGCCACTCTTTGAGTCAGGACCTCTGTGCTGAGATGTTTAGCAAGTACATGCGCCAGAGGGCAAGCAGTAAAACACAGCTGAGGACAAAAGGTGTTAAGGGTCAGAGACCGCCCCCCCAACCAGCATTTTGAAACAAAGGCTGGATGAGGTGGTTATGGGTACCTATGCATGGAACCTAGGAGATATTGGAGAGTGAAGAATTGAGGTTAAAAATAGAAATTATACATGTTGAACAAGTTCTGAAAACCTGTTGCCCTGCATTGTCCCTATAACTAACAAAACTGTATTGTACACTTAAAATTTTGTGGAGAGGATAGAGCTCACGTTACGTGTTCCTACCACAACAAAATATATTTAAAAAAAAATAATAATAATAATAAAGAGCGGAAGGGCAGTAAATCTGCATATTCTATACACTTGCTGATTCTGGGTTCTCTGAAGTTCTTAAAACCAGACAAGGCCACACTGGTTCCTTTAACACTCTCCTTCCTCTCTTCCCTTCATCTGGTTAACTTCAATACTCATCACATATATTAAGGCCTCTTAAGTGAGTTGGACCTGCATGGGCTCCTGTAATACTCTGCTTCTCTTTACTTCAATACCACTTTCCTCATTGTCATTGTCAATGTAACTTTCCCACTACCCTTGGAGAGCAGCATAGCATTTGTACACGTCAGTCATAACTTCACCTCTGAGCCATGTGTAATATTAGGCATTTGGAATCAATAACACTTATGGAATATTTTCTTCTTAAAAATTCTACAAATATGTTATTATTTCTTTACATGCAAGTTGACCAGAAGACAATGTGAACAAAACTGATATTAAAATCAACCGTTACAAAATCAAGACTGCTTGAATAAATTCGTCAGGCACTATTTATCACAGCAATCCCCGCTGTTCTCTGCATAAGACCACAGGATCACAGACCTTTCCAAGATTCCTACAGCATCCTAAAGTTTATAATTTTAGAGACTAAGACAATGAATTTCTTTAGGAGTCCTAAATCCTGAAATTACCAAGACAGCTTAATAAATCAGTCCTTTTTCTGATGGATGTGGATATCTCAGCTGGGTTAACCATCCAAATTCTTCCAAAACTAAAAGTAAAAAATCACCTATTCTTATTCCAACTTGCAGTCTTTTAAAATTAACTCCATAATTTCACAAATATTTTGGTTTTATTTTGTCATCATTATGCTGTATGTATTCATAGTTTATTATCTTATATTACTGAATAATATTCCATTATATGACTATGCCACAATTTGTATATTATAAATAAAGCTGCTACAAACATTATGTCAACATATTTTGTGGACAAATATTTTCATTTCTCTTGCATAAATACCTATCAGTGAAATTGCTATGTCTTAGGCAGATGTTTAACTTTATGTTATGTTTATGTTTATGTCTGTTCAACTTTATAAGAAATTGCAAAACAGTTTTACAAAGTTATTGTACAATTTTACACACCTTCCAGTAGTATGTAAGAGTTCCAGTTACTCCACATCCTTGCAAATAAGCTGGCTTTGTTTTAAGTTTTGTCCACTCTACAGAGAGTAAAATGCCATGTCATTTTGCAATCTCATTGTGAGTTTATTTGCACTTGCCTATTGATGTTGAGCACCATTTTGGACATACATATATATATCTTTTATGAAGTTTCTGTTCAAGTCTTTTGGCCATCTTTAATGGAATTGTCTTATTATTATTAATTATTATATTATTTTATGATGATTTTATAAATACTGGTTATAAATCCTTTGTAAAATATATAGAGAGAGGGTCAGTGTGTCACTTTTCATATTATTAGGATTTTTTTAATCAACAGAAGTTTTGTTTTAAGATTATTTATTTGAGAGAGAGAGTGGGCAGGGCAGAGGGAGAGGGAGAGAGCGTCTTTAAGCAGACTCCGCATTGAAAGCAGAGCCTGTTGTAGGGCTTGATGTCATGATCCGGAGAACATGACCTGAACCCAAACCAAAAGTTGGTCACCCAACCGACTACGCCACCCAGGCACCCCTCAACGGAAGTTTTTAATTTTGGCAAAGTGTTTTGTTTAGTGTATTGTGAGATTCTACAGTTTTGCACATGTATAGTTCCTGAAGACAACTCTCTAGTATTTTCTTCTCTATAGGTTTTATAGTTTTAACATTTACATGTAAGTCTGTGATTCATATTGAATAAATATTTATGTTTGACCTAAGGATCAAGGTTTTTTTTAATACGTTTTTAATGTTGTGATTTTCTTAAATCATTCTCCAATTGTTTGCTACCAAGAAATGTGATTGATTTTTTTCTAATTTGTGGCAACCTTGACAAATTCGCTTCTTACTTCATAGTGATTTTGTAGATGTCTTTGAATTTCCTGTGTAAATGACTTATTACCTGCAAATAAACACAGTTGTACTTCTTCCTTTCCTATCAGTTTGCCTTTTTTTTTTTCTTGCCTTTTTGCAAGCTAGACTTCTAAAGCAATATTAAATAGAAGTGCCAACAGTGATTTCTTTGCCCTATTCTCACTCTTGGGAGAGAAGCATTCTAAACATACACATGATATTAAGTGAGATACTATCTATAAGCTTTTTATAGATGTTCATTATCAAATTGAGGAAGTTCCCTTCTATTGCTAGTTCTTAAAAGATTTTATCATAAATGGAGGTTGAATTTTGACAAATGCTTTTGCTGTATTTATTGAGGTGGTCTTACTTTTTCTCCTTTATTTTGTCAATTTAATGAGTTGCATTGATTTTTTCCAAATGTTAAACCAACCTTCCATGACAGGGATAAACCCCAATTGATGATGATACATTAAACTTTTTAACTACTGCTGGATTTAATTTGCTAATATTTTATTGAGAATATTTTTATTTATGTTCAAGGGAGATCTTAACCTGTAACTTTGCTGTCGTCTTTTTCTGTTTTCTTTATCAGGCTAATACTGGGCTCATAAAATGAGTTGAAGAATCTTTCTTCCTTTTTTCTGAAAATTTTCATAAAATTGGTACTATTTTTTCCTTACATGTCTGATGGAATTTATCAGTGAAGCCATCTTGGCCTTATTTTTATTGGTGAGAAAATTTTAAATGAATATTTCAATTTCTACAATATATATAGGGCTACTTGGCTTTTCCATTTCTCTTTCTAAAATCAATTTTGATATTTGTAATGTTCAGGGAATTTGTAATTTCATTTTACTTTAAATTATTTCCAATACCCCTTTATTCTTCTTTCAATATCTATAGATTCTGCAGTTATATACCCTCTTTTAATTCTGCTACTGGTAATTTATGTGTTCTTTCTTTCTTAATCAGTCTTACTAGGGGGTTGTGTTAGTTCCCATTGCTGCTATAACAAATTGCCACAAGTGCAATGGCTTAAAACAACAGAAATTTATTCTCTAATTTCTGGAAGCCATAAATCTGAAATGAGTCCTACAAGCCTAAAATCAGTGTGTCAGTGGGGATGGCTGTTTCTGGAAGCTCCAGAGGGGATCCATTCCTTGCCTCTTCCAATTTCTGCTCTGTGCTGGCCTTCTTCAGCTTATGGTCACATCACTACAATTTCTGCTTCCCCCATCACTTTTTCTCCTCATCTCCTGAAGTTAAACCCCCTCTGCCTCCCTCTTGCAAGGACACTTGTGATTACATTTAGGATCCATTTGGATAATCCAGGAGAGTCTCCCCATCTCAAAATCCTTAATTTAAGCACATCTGCCAAGTTTCTTTGCTATATTTTACCGGTCTCTAGTCTTATCTTCTTTGTTTCCTTTCTTCTAAGTACTTTGGCTTTAATTTGATCTTTTTTTTTTTTTTTTAGATTAAAGTGGAAACAGGGATCATTGATTTTAACCTTTTTTCTTTTCTAATGTAAGCATAAGAACTATCAATTTCCCTCTATACAATGTTTTGACTCTATCCCCAAATATTTTGACATATACTCATTAGCTAAATACATTCTCTAATTTACCTTGTGACTTCTTCAACCCATGAGTTATTCAGTACTGTTCTGTTTTGTTTTTAAGTTCCAAGTATTCAGAAATTCTTCTGGTTATATCATTGTTATTGAATCTAGTTTAATTCTATTGTGGTCAGAGAACTGTCAAGGACTGTAAAGAGTCTGAGAATTTACCCCACTTGAAAGCTAACAAGTTAACCTGCCACAAATGTGTGGATGCTGGCAGAACACACAAGACTCCTCAGTCAGAGAAAAAGAACTTCATTAGTCACAACAATAACAGTAGCGAGAGTTCAGCATTTACACCAGTCCCCTGAGTCCTTATTCCCCCAGAGTGATATAAAGAGGGCCAGGCAATGCCTGCACACATGGCAGGTTATGATATGGAAGAGAAACCCCAAACTCAGGGAATTGAAATCTTTTCCAATCGGCAGGACCTTTGTCCCATATGTCATTAAGACTCCATTTATTTGTCAGTACTTTTTCCTGTGTTCTTCAAAATGAATTGTTTCCGTTGATCTATATCCAAGCCATTGACCCAACCCTTTTTTCTGCTGTCTTCAAACTGCTGTTAAGCCCAATCATTGAAAACTCTTTTCAGTTATTGTATTTCTCCATTTTAGAATTCACATTTGGTTCTTTTTTAGAGGTTCCATTCCTCTGATGAGATTTTCCATTTGTTCCCTTCTTATGAACACAATTTCCATCAGGTCCTTGAACATATGTGGCTGCTTCAAAGTCTCTGTCTACTAATTTCAACATTTATGTCAACTCAATCCATTTGTATTAGCTGCCTTTTCTCATGATTAAAGGTCATATTTTCCTGTTTGTTCACATGCATAAAAAGCATTTATTGCATATGATACATTGTGAATGATACATTCAAGAGACACTGGATTCTATTATATTCCTCAAAAGAGTATTGATTTTTGTTCTAGCTTGCAGTTAAATTACTGGTTGACCAACTTAAATTTGAGAAGGCTTCTTTTATGGAACTTCCATAACTGTGGCGACTTTGTTGGGGCATGTCTTTTTAAAGTTAGCCCTTTGTACTAAAGCAAATTTGTTAAAGAACTTAGTCTTTGCTGCTGAAGTGTGACCCTTTATGGGTTCTAATCAAAAGCCGAAGGTATTTACCAATCCCTCTAACTAAGCAGGGCTCAAACTCCAAACTCGGTCTCCCCTCTAGTGGGTATCTGTTGAAATACCTGTTCACACCTTGCAGGCTTTCAGCTGTTGCTTTCTACGAGACTCTGTGAAGTCCATGCATATTAAGATCA
Source organism: Mirounga leonina (assembly GCF_011800145.1). Classification (NCBI taxonomy): domain Eukaryota; kingdom Metazoa; phylum Chordata; class Mammalia; order Carnivora; family Phocidae; genus Mirounga; species Mirounga leonina. The sequence goes on from NW_023270454.1 coordinate 58,362,670, forward strand.
AGGACCAGACAAGGATTTGATGAGACACTTTACACATAGAATTTAGTGCTCCCTCCTTTATAAGATTTCCCCCCTAAATTTCTAGTCTCTTTTACAGTCCCAAACTCTATCCTCCTTACACTTCAAACCAATAAGGCTGCAGCTCTCTGCTAGAGTGCTAGTTGCTCAGACAATACTCTAACCTGGGTGGTGTACTTGGGAACAACAATAACAAAAAGACATAAAAATGTACATCTCACCCAGAGAACTGCCCCATCTTTCAGTGGATAAAGTCCCTTCATTCTCTGCTTGCTCTTCAGTGTTTGCAAATAATAAGGGTTTTTTTCTTCTATATTTTTTGCAGAATTTATGATTGTTATCTGTAGGATAGGAAGTCTGATACAAGCTACTCTGCCATCACTGGGTTGAAACTCTTTTCCAAGGGGAACCCTCCTCCACTGTTGGTGGGAATGCAAGCTGGGGCAGCCAGTCTGGAAAACAGTATGGAGCTTCCTCAAAAAGTTGAAAATAGAGCTGCCCTATGACCCAGCAATTGCACTACTGGGTATTGACCCCAAAGATACAGATGTAGTCATCCGAAGGGGTACGTGCACCCTGATGTTTATAGCAGCAATGTCCACAATAGCCAAACTGTGCAAAGAGCCCAGATGTCTATCAACGGATGAATGGATACAGAAGATGTGATATATATACACAATGGAATATTATGCAGCCATCAAAAAAACTCAAAATCTTGCCATTTGCAATGATGTGGATGGAACTAGAGGATATTATGCTAAGCAAAATAAGTCAATCAGAGAAAGACAAGTATCATATGATCTCACTGATATGAGGAATTTGAGAAACAAGACAGAGGATCATAGGGGAAGGGAGGGAAAAATGAAACAAGATGAAACCAGAGAGGGAGACAAACCATAAGAGACTCTTAATCTCAGGAAACAAACCAAGGGTTGCTGGAGTGGTGGGGGGTAGGAGGGATGGGGTAGCTGGGTGATGGACACTGGGGAGGGTATGTGCTATGGTGAGCGCTGTGAATTGTGTAAGACTGATGAATCACAGACCTGTACCCCTGAAACAAATAATACATTATATGTTAATAAAAAAAGAAACTCTTTCCCACTATTATTTAAAACACTAAATAATAAAGCATCTGCATCATAAATATATCAAAATAAAAGATGATCCAAGGAAGAGAAAGTTTTCCCACCTGCCCTCTATAAAACAGGTGAAGCAACCAACCCAATATAATCAACATTGCAGGAGAAGAGATTGCTACTATAACTAAAGCTATAATATTTATTTTATTAGAAATCTTCCTGAGAACAAGAAAAAGAGGAAAATCAAATCATTGACACTGGGGCTAACTAAATCTCATTTGGAAATCCACAACATTATTGAATCTTGTTTACCTTGGCACTGTGAATCTTTTCTTATAGGCATAACAAAGCCAGAATTCTATTCCGTGTGTGTGTGTGTGTGTGTGTATACTCTCATATACAGTGCAAGCAGAATACATAGTCAATTCTGGTGCTGGAAGGAAGTCTAACCATCTTCATCTTGGCTGACAATCACATATCATTGTGATTGTGATATGACAATTATGTATCATTGTCAACTATTTGGGAGCAGAAAACTTAAATGTATTTGAGAACTAATGCTGCAGCTAATGAAGCCAGGAAAAAGAAAAAAACCACCTTGGTAAATGTAAACATTTCCAAAGCTAGAAGTATATCATGCTGAAGAGTAACCTACCATCTGAGGTTTTTGTTTCCATGAAGATCATATATGATTCCGTAGCAAAATATGCAAATATTTTAAACTCTTTGGACCTCCCTTCCATCACAATTGCTACTTCCCAAAAAGGGTCGGTGATATCCATACACACAAGACATTTCCGGAGGCAGCAACATCTATCACAATGACAATTGTCTAGAGCAGTACTTTTCAAAATATAACATGTATAAGAATGACCAAAGATCTTCCTAAGATGCAGATATTTGTTCAGTAAGTTTGAAATGGGGCTCCAGATTTTATATTTCTAACAAGCTCCCAGATGGTAATCTGGTCCACAATTAACTAAAAAATATATACAATATAAAATTGTATTTGCAATATGATTACAACTATTTTTTGAAAATTTAGCATAGAATAATAACTAAAATAACATTTAAGTTTTAACCAATGGTTTTCTTTGTGTACCAGAACTATGGTTAATTCATTTTTATTTCTTCATGTCCCTTTTTTAATAAGCACAAGTGACTTTTTTAACTGAAAACTTTTTGTATTATCAAGATGAATCATCCAGGTTTTATTCACAAGGAGATTTGATCAGCAGAGAATCTAACAATTCATTTGTCAATTAGCAAGAATTTTACAAATCTGTTCTTATGTTAAATTTATAGAATTAAACATCAACTGGAACAATCATTCTACACAAAATTCTAATCAACAGTGGAAAATTTTAGGCAAAGTTACAGTAGATACTTGTCACCTTTAGAGTTCATAAAAGTCAAGGAAAGAAACATAAGACATATTCAAGTAACTGCCCAGACTTCAAAAAAAGCAGATGTTTAAAAGTTCTTAAAAAATTAAACTTAGGGGTGCTTGGGTGGCTCAGTTGTTAAGCGTCTGCCTTCAGTTCAGGTCATGATCCCAGGGTCCTGGGATCGAGCCCTGCATCGGGCTCCCTGCTCGGTGGGAAGCCTGCTTTTCCCTCTCCCACTCCCCCTGCTTGTGTTCCCTCTCTTGTTGTGTCTCTCTGTGTCAAATAAATAAATAAAATCTTTTTTAAAAAATAAAACTTAAAAATATACGTAATTCTATAATATTAATTTCTGAAATGTGAAGGCAGATCAAGAGGGCTAGGAATGGTCAAAATAATTCTGGTAACTAGAAGCACATATATATACACATATATATGCATATATAATGGAATATTACTCAGCCATGAAAAAGAATGAAATCTTGCCCCTTGCAACATGGATGAACCTAGAGAGTATAATGCTAAGTGAAATAAGTCAGCTAGAGAGAGGGACAAATACCATATGATTTCACTCATTTGTGGAATTTAAGAAACAAATGAACAAAGAAAAAAAAAAAGAGAGACAAACCAGAAAACAGACACTTAACTATAGAGAACAAACTGATGGTTACCAGACAGGAAGTGGGGGGGAGGATGGGTGAAACAGGTGAAAGGGATTAAGAGTACACTTATCATGATAGCACTGAGTAATGTATAGAATCACTGAATTACCACATTGTACACCTGAAACTAATATAACACTGTATGTGAACTATACTGGAAAAGAAGGAAGGAAGGAAGGAAGGAAGGAAGGAAGGAAGGAAGGAAGAAGAAGAAGAAGAAGAAGAAGAAGAAGAAGAAGAAGAAGAAGA